>NC_092874.1:282364409-282626909 GCF_028372415.1 Notamacropus eugenii
TTTGGCACTTGGTATCACACTTCCTCTGGTGGTGTGTGTGTGTGTGTGTGTGTGTGTGTGTGTGTGTGTGTGTGTATGAATGAGAGAGACAGACCAGATAGACAGACAGACAGGCAGACATATAGATAGATGGACAGATGGGTAGACAGGCAGTGTCTCAGGTCCTGAAACAGTGAGTTCAATGGTTTAAGGAAGTTCAGAATGGAAAACTCTCTCCAACAAAGCAGATCAAACTCATCTCTACCTTAAAGTCTCAAAGATTTGCCTAGTAGCAGTTAGAGATTTAGCAACTTGTCCTCTGTCACACAGTCAGTATATTGCAGACTTGGCATGTGATTGCAAGTCTTCCTGACTCTAACATGGGCCATTCATCACTAAGCCATATTTACTCTCAGACAACAATGACAATATTCATTGTCTCCTAAACTATTTACTTGCAGGGCTAAAACCAAGTCTTATGGTGTGATTTGATATTGGCTACTAGTTGTAACTGATTGATAGGTATATCTCTAGTTCAGGGGTTCTTAATAATTTTGTATGTATGTATCTAAGTATACACATATACGTATATAATACAAACACATACATACCTGTATACATATATAATTTCCCCCAAGCCAACCTCATGGAACCCTTGAAATCTAACCATGAACATCTTGGAATTCCATAGACCCCAAACTAAGAACCCTTGTTCTAGTTCATTTCCAGAATGCCATTAAATGAAAAGTATATCAGTTGGCTTTCACAGTATCAGAACTTGTGTTTCCTCTAGACAAGTTGTCTCTGCTGCTCTTTTTTTAAAAAAAAATAGTTTTAGTAACATTCTTCTAAAATATCTTCAAAACAACCAAAAGCATTATCCTATAACATTTAATATGTGTACAGTCTCCATACTAATAACTGTGGGAATTTCTTTGCATGCCCAGATTTGAGAAATACTGATCAGTATGTAAGATACAGGGAGATGAAAATGATCTTCTTCATAGTTTGACAACTCAGTTATAGAATGATTTTGTGATAATTGACTGTGGAATGCAGAGGGAAGCACACAGGGCCATGGGAATGATATAGCTTAGCATCAGGCATTAACATTAATGAACTCATGATTTTAGCCTTTACACACCGTTAATTTGGTACTAAAAAGAAATTTGGGCTCATATTTTCAATGAGAAAGCCACTCAAGAACTTAGTCATCACCATCATCTCATTTATTCTATTTCTCTTGGTTCTGCTTACTTCATTCAGCATTAGTTCATATAAATCTTTCCATGTCTTTCTGAATTCCTCATACTTATTGTTTTTTCATCTGTGCATCATATTTTTTAAACAAAAAAACAACTTTTTTTCTTTAGGGAAAAGTGTTTTCTTTTGTCACCAGCTGCATTGTTTGGATTTGACTCTACCATCACTTTCCTCTTCATCCCTCCATTCCCATCTTTCTCCCCCTCAGCCTCAGTTTACTTCCCTGAATTGTCTTCCTCATTGTAATGTAAGCTCCTTGAATACAGGGACTGTCTTTATTGTTCTTAATTGTATCCACAGTGTCTGGTACATGAAAAACAGCTTAAAACATGTGCATTGTATTATATTTTATGGTATGGTAGGATATGGTATGGTATGGTAGGGCAGCTAGGTGATGTAGTAGATAGAATGCCAACTGTGAGCCAGGATCCTTCTGAGTTCAAATCTGACCTTCGACACTTACCAGCTGTGTGACCCTGGGCAAGTCGCTAAACCCTGTTGGCCTCAGTTTCCTCTTTGTAAAATGAACTGGAGAAATGACAAACTACTTCAATATCTTTGCCAAGAAAATCCCAAATAGAATCATGAAGAGTCAGACATAACTGAAAAATGACTATATAACAATAACAATAACACATAGTGTGATATTGTGTGGTATTATATGGTATGGTATGGTGTGGCATTATATCGTATTGCATAATATTGTGGCACAATCATCTCCCTCCCCACACTGAACTCTTCCTCATATCAAAGAAAAATAATGGAACTGAAGAATAAATGATTAAGCATTTATCAAGTGCATACTATGTTTTTGGCACATTGCTAATATATAGAGATGTGATTACAAGTAAGCAAGGCAGTCCTGGCCCTCAGGGAGATTATCTCTTAATAGAAGATGTTAATTCGCAAAGAAGAGTTGGAAAGGAGGGAGGATACACATGGTCTGGAAATAGCCTGAAAGTGATGGGGAGACCTGGTTCTTGGCAGGTTAAGTCAGCTTCAGACACTCAATAACTTTCTCAGCCTCCTCTCTCCTCTGACTGGAAGGCTCAAGAGCAGAGCACTGAACTTCTCCCAAAGCTTTCCTTTAGAAAGGGCTGGGATCTGAACTTTCCAACATGCAGGTTGATTGGTTGGCTGTTGTCCGTCGTTCTCAAAGAGGATGATATCACTATGATAGAATCAAGTTTCAATGTGTCCAATTGTGTCTGATCAGACCAATATGAGCTCAGAATGCTCTACCACAGGTCAGACACCACTAGTCCATGTGAACACTTGGGGTGGATTCTCTAAATTTGCACATCCTGCATTTCCTTTGAGCTGTTTCAATTCTGTTTTGCTCTGAGTGGTCCTGTGCCATTGTCTCCCAAATCACACAATCAATTTCAAAGTTCTTAAGAGAGACTTTGAGAGTGTCCTTGTATCGCTTCTTCTGACTGCCATGTGATCACCTGCCCCGGTTGACCTCTCCATAAAATAGTCTTTTTAGGGTACATTTTGAACAACCTGGTCAGCTCATCGGAGTTGCACTCTCTGAAGCATAGGTTTGAATGCTTGGCAGTTTAGTTTGAGTAAGGATCTGGGTACTTACCCAGCCAGCAATCTTAAGAATCTTCCTATGTCTAGTGGCACTCTTCCCTTTCTTTCCAGTCTTTTTGTTTGTTTATTTGTTTTTGGTGGTTGTTGTATGTTCCTCCATTAGATTCTTCCATTGCTCCTTGAGGTCAGGGACTATGTTTTTGTTTTTTTCTTATTTATATCTCTAGCACCTAGGACAGTGCATGGAACGTGGAAGGTACTTAATAAATGTTTATTGAATTGAACTGAATAAGGCATAAGCTTTTATTAAGCAATTAGATACTGATAGAGTGACCATCTCTGAGAAAATGGATACAGTATTTTGTCCTACCACTCCCACACCTTTCTTCCATGAAGTCAAAGACATATTTTATAATCAGTTCTTTAGGATCATGATTGGCTTTTCATTTGCTCAGAATACAAATTCCCTTTTGGGATCTTTTCATTTAGATCATTATAGTCATTGTGAATGATTTTTGGTTGTACTTTTTTTGCTTTGTGTTAGCTCTTGCAAATATTGCATTTTTCTGAATTTCTCATATTAATCACTTCTAAATACCTATCAATAATCCACTGCATTCATGTGTCAGACTTTACCTTTTCAACACTTTTCCAATCAATGGACACTTTGTAGGAAGCCTTTGTTTGCAGTTATTTGCTATTTTAGAGAATTCAGTCCATTTTTACTGGGAAAACTACAAAGAAATAAACTACTCCTGTTACAAGTTTATCAAACCTTAAAAGTATAATGTTGGACAATGAGTCATTGATTTGTCCAGTTTTTGTTGGAAAGGTAAACTGTACCTGCCTTCTTCTTCCAGGTAAACCATAAGAGCTCCTCCTGTTTAAGTGACTTTAGATACCAAGGTTACTATGACTGAGTATCAAATAGGAAAGTTAAGCCTTTGAACCAATTAGTACTTTATACAGCTTTCAAAGGAATTTTGAAATGACTCTAAAAATATGACAAATGCCATTGATGTTCATAGGGCTAAACACCAAAGCATTCTCCCTGAGCGACACCACTCAAAGGCCTTTGAAGAGCACACTGGAAAGTATCATGGTGGAATAGATGAAGAGCTAGCCAGGAAGACTTAGGCTTGAGTCCTGCACACTGGCTGTGCAACCCTGGGCAAGTTATTCTCAGTGCTCTGGGTAACTCTAAGTCACAGGGAAGGTGCCTAAAGACTATTTTATGGAGAACTCACACAGGGTAAGTGCTCACACGGTGGTCAGGAGAAGCGATACAAGGACACTCTCAAGGTCTCTCTTAAGAACTTTGGAAATAATTGTGTGTTGTGGGAGACACTGGCACAGGACTGCTCAGGATGGTGTGCCCACATCAGAGACAGTTCTGTGCTCTATGGTGTGTACAGGTAGAGTACATTTCCTCATCTGGGAATTTAGCATATCAATGACATCATAAGTTCAGTCCCCAGACCTCTCTATAAAGATCCCTCCATCCCTCATAGATTCCAAACAGAAGTGAAGTGTAGGAAAGCCAAGAATGCTAAAAACAGTGCTTGACAATACTTTTTAGGAGTATCTACCTCATGTTGCTAGGGAACATGACTTAAAATAATTTAGAAACCTGTAAAACAGTTCATTTTGCCTCTTAAAGATGTTTTGGCCATAGACTTTCTGTGTTAGAGATTCAATTCAAGACAGTATGGAGATGAGCTGCTCTAGAATTTTTAGAGGATTTCTGTATCATTTATTCCATATTCTACTTCCAATCCAATCCCACAAAAGCAAGCATTTAAGTGCCTACTTTAGATCAGTCTAAATGCTGGGGCTATAAGACCAAAATTAAGATTAACCCCAACTCCAGCCCTCAAATACTTTATATACTATTGGAAGTATTTGGCCAGAGAGGCTCCAAAATGGAACCAGGTAAGTCTAAGCACATGAATTTGAGGAGAGAGAGGTCATTAACAACTAGGATAGTGAAAAATTAGATGCAAAGAGGTGAGATATCTTATACAGATCTGGGGAGAGGAAGAACTGTTAACTAGATAAGGGATACAGGAAATTATAAAAGACAAAAATAGGTAATTTTGATTATAAGAGATCAAAAATCTTTAGCATGAACAAAACTGCAGCTGGGATAAATAGGTAAGAGGATGATTAGAGACAAAAAGAAAAACTTTACATCAAATGACTCTGATGCAGATCTGATATCCAAGGTATACAAGGGAATAAACACAATTGTTTGTGATTCAGTCATTTCAGTCACATCTAACTTCCTGAGTCCATTCAGGTATTCTTGGTAAAGATGCTAGAGTGGTTTGCATTCCCTTCTCCAGTTCATTTTACAGATGAGGAAACTGAGATAAATAGGGTTTTATTACTTGCCCAAGCTGACGTGTAGTGAGCATCCGAAAGATGTCTTACTGACTCCAAGCCTCTGTTCATTGTACCACAGGGTTAAATATGTGTTCTTCTAAGTCAATGCACAACCTACCAAGATCCTTAAGGGTTTTTTTTCTGTTTGACCTTGATTCCAATGCTCTAAAGGCTGACTTTCCAGGGAGGACCTAGTAATTAATACTTCTACCTACAGAGTCAGAGGACCTGGGTTCTGGGTCCAAAATGTACTACTTGTGTGCCCTTGGAAAAGTCACTTAATCTGTTTTCTCATCTTTAAAATGAGAATAACTTCTAAATTCCTAAAGAACTCCAAACCTAAGATACTTCAGGATTCAGTTTCCTCATCTATAAATGAAGGGGTTGGACAGGTAGGCTTCCCAGACTCATCCAGCTCTCAGCTTATGCTTCTTTATAGCTAAATCATTTGAGGACGCCTATAAAGCTTTCTCTTTTACTCTTGCAATGCTGCAAAAAGCTGAGACATCTGGATATAAAACATGCCTCAGCAAGCCATTTTAAAGCTCCATTCCAGCCCTCCTCTGCTCTCTCAATACTTCTTAAGTGATCAGATGCACTCCTTGCCAAGATCTATCTAGAAATGGATGTCTTAGATGGCGCTTTACAGTCTCCAGCTGACTGACTTGTGATGTGTGCCCCTGGAGTTCAGGTAGAAACCAATACTAGAGAGGGAGAGGAAAGGAAGTGAGTGTGTGTGTCTGTGTGTGTGTCCACATAAGATAGCACATGCACACTGCTATACCCAGGCAACCTGCTGAAATAAATGGAGAATGCACTAAATGGACTGATGGTCCTATAACCCTAAGAGTATGGTTAAAAAGAAGTGTTTGCAACTACAGATATGATTTCATCAATCCCATTAGAATAGCTAGGCATGGAGTGAGCAGGCTAAAGCAGCCTGTGATAACGTTAGGTAAGAGCAGAAAGGCAAAGAGAGCCAGGTTTTTTATCATGGGAAGGGAAGATAATTCTGCAGTCAAATTGGAAGCACCAGGAGAAGGAAGCTGGGTAGGAGGAATATAATTACTCAAATTGGAAAGTGCTTAGGGTGCTGGCTTAACAATCGGCCCACGTTTCTGAAAAGTGCCATGCAATCCTGAAGGGCCAGGAGCCTTCCCCAGCTTTCCATCACTTTTCATAATCTCATTTCCCCTTCATGTCCTTTTAAGTGCCTGCATTCAGCAAACTGGAAACATTCTAAGGCTAAGTGAATGGCGGAAGGGAGGGGAAATGTAAGACTTTCCTCCTTGTCATTGTTTTGATTTAGACCCGTGACTGAGACCATGTCAGGAACTATTGGTGTGGAAACCCTTCCACCTATGGAGAGCAACAAATGTTCTAGAACTTGATACAGTATTAAAAGTTATGTCTCTCTTTGAATGAGGGGCAAGGGGAGAAGAGAGGAGGGAGAAGGGGAGACAGGGAGAGGAGAGGGGGAGAGAAAAGGAGAGGGAGAGAGGGAAAGGGGAAGAGAGAGAGACAGAGAGGGAGAAGAGAGAGAGAGACAGAGACAGAGACACAGAGAGAGAGACAGAGAGAGAGAAAGAGAGAGAGAAAGCCTTCAATATAGGTTCATTGTTAAGTTTAGAGCAATTAGTCTTTGTCTTCCCCTTCTTTATAGCAAACAGCCCACAATTCAATAAAAACCAGCCAATTTTTGTCTGGAAACAAAAACCATTATAAAAGTACAAACAGCAAATAAATAAGTTAAAGAAATCAGGAAAGTCCAGGATAAGTGATGCCAGCTCTCCACACAGCAATGAGATGAGGCAGGGGAGTGGGGAAGACATAGAAAGCAGATAAATTCACCAAGTTCCAGCAGCAGCAACATTTAGAGACAGAAAAAAATCTGTCCAGGAAGAACATTCCTTGAGTATCTCAAATGAGCCAAGCAAAGCTCCAACTGCTAATGACTATATGTAGTTTGAGAGAGCACCATCCTTCACTTACAATGGGCTGGCCATTGACTCAGGCATGGGTCCCACATGGTTTTTGCATCTCATGAACATGAAGTTTCTCCTTTCAACTGGAAAAAAAACCTACTTTTTCCATCAGCCCTCCTCTGGAAAGAAGGCCATAATAGGAAAATGAATCTAAAGGTGGAAAGGACCTCAGGAACCATCCAATCCCATCATATTATAAATGAGGAAACTGAGACCCAAAAAGGTAACTGACTTGTTGTAGATTATATAGGTAGTATGGATCACAGAAAAAGTTGGAATCCAGGTCTTCCCCATTTTGTGCTGGGATGTCTAACCCAATATACCCCTTTAGAAGGGTCAGCTGGATGGCATCATAGTGCATAGTGTGACAAGTCTAGAATCTGGAAGACCCATCTTCCTTAGTTCAAATTGGTCTCAGACACTTGACCCTGGGCAAGTCACTTAATCCTGTAAGCCTCAGTTTCTTCATCTGTAAAATGAGGTAGAGAAGGAAATGGTAAATCACTTCAATATCTTTGCCAAGAAAACCCTAGATGGGAACGTTAAGAGTTGAAGACAACTGAAATGAACTGAACAATCTAAACTAGACGGTTGTTTCTAAAAGTGATAAAGGACTGCTAATGCTCTCTCAGTTCTACAGGCTAGAATAACATCTTGGTCGTCATCAATTAAGAATGGCTCTAGCATGACTTGCTTATTAGCTCAAAGACCTATTGTGAGGATTAAATTAATATTAACACCAATACATTCTGGTGACTCTAAAGCACTACATCGATGGAAGATAGTTGAGAGGAATGGCATTATGGAGCAGTACCAACAGGCGCTGTCACTTAGAGCTTTTTGATGAGATACAGTGGCCACCTAAACCAATAATCAATGTAAGTCCTGCAATTGTAATGGCAGAAATGGAAAAATGGAATGAGAGAGAAGGTCTGGACAACTAGTAAATCTTTCTGCAATAAAAGGATGGTTGCAGACTAAAAATTTTTCAGAGTTCCCTCTTCTTTGTCCAGGGAAAACAGAAACACTGAGCCTGTTGTTAGAGAAATAGACTCACAAAATTTGTTTCCTGAAAGACAGATTAGAGGCTATCTAGTCCAGACCCTCATTATACCTAAGGGGAGACTGAGGCTGAGAGATGTTAAGCAAGATATTCAGCTGTTTTAATCATGTCTGACCCTGTTTGAGTTTTTATTCGCAAAGATACTGGGTATGAACACATTGTCTATCAAATTACTGGTTGGTGGAAGAGCCAAGATTAAAATCCAGGTGGCCTGACTTCTCAACCAGTGCATTCCCACTCTCTGATCCCCATTGTACTGGGCTGTCTAAAATCACAGAATTTGCTCTAGTTAAACAGGGCTCTAAAACCATTTGGAGAAATATTTCATCCAAGCTATCTGCTGTCCATTGTTCTTATTTCATGCTAACTAAGCAACTTTATAATGCAAGTATCTGACTTTCCAGGTATCTTGATTGAAGGGACTGTTTGGTTAACAGACAAAGGGATTCTGTAGTTATCCACTTCCTCTCCAACTCTTGACTTCTTTCTTGGTGATATTCTTCTAAATATCTTGACTTCCAACTTCATTAACTTATACAACTCCCCTCATCTACATTTTTATTCCACTTCAGCTGAACACAGGGATAATCACCCATAGTTTTTGCCTTGACTCATCATGGTTCTACCTCAAAAAATTCATAGTTCTGAAATCCCATTATCCTCCACTTTCCATCTCCTCAACCCTTCCTATAACTACACTTTTAAAAATTACTTTATTTGTTTTCAGTGTTCTGCAATAACTTCCATATATCTTAGATTTCCTCCCCCTTCCCTCCCTGAGATGGCACGCAATCTTGTCTAGGTTCTACACATACATTCCTATTAAATACATTTCACCTTAGTTATGTTGAATAGAAGAATTAAAATGCATGGGAGAAACCAAAACATAATACAAAAGAAAATGATCTGCTTCATTCTGTGATCCAATTCCATAGTTCTTTCTCTGGATGTGGAAGGCATTTTGCCTGGAGTCAATTGAGAATTTTTTAGGTCCTTGTATTGCTGTGAAGAACTAAGTCTGCTAGAAAAATTCCTCCCACATTGTGGTTGTTGCTGTGTACAAAGTTCTTCTGGTTCTGCTCTTTTCACTCAGTATCAGTTCATATAAGTCTTTCCAAGCCTCTCTGAAGTCTTCCTGTTCATCATTTCTCATAGCACAATAGTATTTCATTACATTCATATACCACAACTTGTTCAGCCATTCCCCAATGCATGGGCATCCCCTTGATTTCCAGTTTGGGGCCACCACAAAGAAAGCTGCTATAAATTTTTTTGTACATGTCAGAACTTTCCCATTTTTATGATCTCTTTGGGATACAGTGCTAGAAGCTATTTGCTGGGTCAAAAGGTATGCACATTTTTGTAGCCCTTTGAGCATAGATCCAAATTGCTCTCCAGAATGGTTAGATCAACTTACAGCTCCACCAACAATGAATTAATATTCCAACTCTCCCACATTTTCTCCAAAATTTATCATTTTTCTGTTTTGTCATGTTAGGCAATCTGATGGGTGTGATGTGGTACCTCAGAGTTGTTTTGATTTGCATTTCTCTAATCAATAGTGATTTAGAGCATTTTTTTCATATGACTATAGATAGCTTTAATTTCTTCCTCTGAAAACTACCTATTCATATCCTTTGACTATTTATCAATTTAGGAATTATAACTACACTTTTTCAAATTAAATTTTATTTTAGATTAACTAAATTAAACTAAAATTTCATTAACTATTTTTTTCTTTCCCTCCTACTGCCTTTTATTAGAAAAAAGAAAACAAAACCTTTGTAATAAATATCCACGTGAAGCAGACAAATTCTCCCATTTGCCATGCCCCCAAAATGTCATTCTGAACCTCAGTAAAGAGTACCTCTAACACCTCTTTCTTGAGAATTGAGTAACATGCTTTATCATTAGTCCTCTGGAATTTGTGGTTGGTCAGTTGGTCACTGTGCTGATTGCATTTCTTAGGCCTTTCAGAGTTATTTGTTTCTAAAATGTTTTTGTTTGAGTATAAATTGTTTTCCTTCCCTGCATAAGTTCATACAAGTATTTCTAGGTTTCATTTCTTACAGCACATTAGTATTCCATTAAATCAATATACCATAATTTGTTCAGCCATTTTTAATTGATGGATAGTCTCTTAATTTCCCTTTCTTTGCTACTATAAAAAATCTGCTATAAATATTTTTTGTATGTATGGGTCCTTTTAAAACACATTTGATCTCTTTGGGGAAAGGCCTAGTAGTGGCATTTCTGGGTCAAAGAGTATACATATTTTAATGATTTTTGGAGCATAATTCCAACTTGCTTTCCAGAATGACTGTCCCAGTTCAGTTCTACCAATAAAGCATTAATATGTCTGTTTTCCCTCAGAGTTTCCAGCATTTGTCATTTTTTGGGTCAGCTTTGCCAATCTGATGAGAGTGAGGTGGATTCTTAAAGTTGCATTAATTTTCATTTCCTTAATTATTAGTTTTTTGGGGTATTTTTATGTGGTTATCGGTTGCTTAGAATTCTTCCTTAAATGGACTGTTCGTATCTTTTCATTTCTAAATTGGAGCAAAGCTTTTATCAATTTGAATCTATTCCTTATATATTTTGGAAATGAGCCTATTATCAGAAATTTGTTTCAAATGATGTTTACCCTAATCATCTATTTCCCTTCTCATTTTCAAAACAGTGATTTTGTTGTTGTGGAAACTTCTTAAATTTATGTAATCAAAATTGTCCATTTTATCCTTTGTAATTCTCTCTATCCCTCGTTTGGTCATGAACTTCCCTCCTAGCCATAGAATAAAAGAATACTTTCTTCTTTGTTTTCTAGTGTGTTTATGGTGTCACCCTTTGTGTTCAAGTCATGTATTCATTTGGAACTTATCTTACTATAAGGTGTGAGGCAATGGTCCGTACCTCAAGTCTATAACATCGTTTTACGATTTCTCCAGCAGATTTGGTTGAATAATGAGTTTCTCTAGTAGCTAGGGTCTTTTGGTTTATTAAACATTAAGCTATTATGTTTATTTGAGAATGTTACTCTATAGTTTTCTTTCCCTGTTTTGATTTTTTCTCATTTAGGGATCAAAGCCATATTTCTATCATAAAATATATACAGTAGGATATCTCCTTTTCCAATTTTGGCAAACAGTTTGTAGGGTATTAGTATTAATTTGACACTAATTCATATTATTTCATAGAATTCATTTGTACATCCATCCCACTCCCCACCTTTCCAGTATCTATCAACTCTTCTCTGAACTCATGTTTCTCCTTTTACAATTTTCCAGGGTTAAGCACCTTAATCATACCTTGGTGCCTGCTCATGAATCCCTTTCTACTTTGCCCTACCATCACTTGGACCTTAGCAAACTTAAACCTTAGATTACCCCCATCATCAACTCTCTCTACTTGTACTCCTGCACTTCTAAACAATGTGAGGGAAAGCAATACAACCATGTTGACTGGATTCATTACAAATTTATGTATTTAATCTGGTTCCTCATTGTTGTGTAGAACACAGTTTAATCTTCCTCAGTGAACTCTCTCATACTCCTCACAGATGCTATCACAAATCTCTCCTGTCTTCATGTGTCTAGATTCTTAGACTTGCCATTACTACTTAAGGACAGTGTGGTTGGCATGCATAATGGAAAGGGTGCTAGTCCAGGAGCAAGTAGTCATGGTTTTAAGCCCTGACCTAATAACTATTAGCTGTGTGACTCAGCAAACTGCCTTATCACTCTGACATTGTTTCCTCCTCTGTGATATGTGGATAAGCATATGTGTACTCTAGACACAGAGTCAACGGACTTTAGTTCAAATCCTGCATTAGACAATTACTACCTTGTACAACCTTGGTCAAGTTCTTTCACCCCATAGGGTCTTAGTTTCTCCATCTGTAAAATGAGGGGGTTGGATTAGATGAATTTTTAATTTTCCTCAAGCTTTAAATCTCTGTTCTACGATCCCTCTTTTTAACTCAAAGTTTAGGTAAATATTAAGAAAACATTAAAACAAGTTTTTATCTATTCGTTTTGCTTTATTTAAAAAAATGAAATCATACGTTACTGGCATACATGTCTTTGAAGCCATCTCTCCCCATCCCATGTATATCCTTCTTCAGTTTTCTCCCCCAAATGCAAACACAGGCTTCAACACTCCCTAGGATCAGCTCAAGAACTTCCTGACACCCGCCATGGTGCTGCCTGGTGATGTTTCTTACATGCTTTACTCTGCTCTGATTTAATTATCCTACTGTAGCTTTTACTTTGATAATTGCCAATTGCCTGCTCTGGGTTAGTCAATGTAATAAATCCGCTAATCATCTTGTTTCACCTGCCAAAGTAAAGGTTTATATTGGTCAGAAAAGTCCAGGAGAAGATTATCACTGGTGCAAGGAGAGCAAGAATATGAAAGAGAACGTACAGTAGAAAAAATGAAGAAGATGAACTCAATGCCTAGCAATTAGAAGGGGTATGTGAGGGGGTAGTGAGGAGGAAGGGAGAAAGAGGGGAGGGGTAGTAGGAAAAACACTGGTCGAGGAGAGTCATTTATTAATGCTTATTATGTTTCAGGGGCTGTGTTAATTATTGGGGATAAAAGAGTTGCAAAACAAAGAGATGGGAAACTGCCTTGAGAGGTTATAGAATCACATATTTAGGAGTGGAAAGGACTTTATAGAGCATCCAATCCATCCCTCCTTTTAAAGACAAGAAAACTGATGTCCAGAAAGGTTAATGGATGTGTCCACATCATAAAGATAATAAATGACCGAGCCAGAATTTGAACTTAGGTGTTCTAATCCTCAATTCCATGTTCTCTCCACTATGCCATATCTCCTTTGCTTTCTTTTGTCTTTCTCCCCTCCTTTGTACTCCTCCTTCTCTCCTTTCTCTCTCTCTCCCTCTCTCCATCTCCTGTTCTCTTCCCTTCTCCCCTTTCTCTGTTTCTCTTTGTCTCTCTCTCTCTCTGGCTTCCTGTTCTCCTACCCTTCCCCTTCTCTATCTTTCTTCCTCTCCCATCTCTCCTTCTTCCCCTTCTCCTTCTCACTTTTCCCTTCCATTATTCCTTTCTCTTTTCCCCTTCCTCCTTTCCTCATGCCCCCTTACTGCCATTTCTGTGTGTGTGAAGGGAGTGGAAGAGGCATCACAAATAGTGAACAGAGTGACTGAGTAGAAAGGAACAAGACCTGGATTCAGATTCAGTGTTAGAAATTATTGACTGCAATCCTGAGCAAATCACTTTCGGTCTCTGAGACTCAGTCTCCTCATCTATAAAATGAGGGGTTGGCACTAGACAGCCTTCAAGGTCCCTTTCAAGTCTAAATCTAGAATCTTATGGCTTTGGGACTCCTTCTACCTCTTCTAACTTTGAGATCCTGTGATTCCAAGACACCTGGATTCTAGTCTTCTTTCTGCCACTAATTAGCTGTGTGTTGTCCAATTGTTTTTCAGTCATGTATGACTCTTAATGACCCATTTGGACTTTTCTTGGCAAAGATACTGGAGTGGTTTGCTATTTCCTTCTCCAGCTCATTTTTCAGATGCGAAACTGAAACAATCAGGGTAAAGTGACTTGTCTAAGGTCATACATACATCTAATATGTTCCTAAGGCCAGATTTGAACTCATGTCTTTCTGATTCCAAACCTGTGTTGCTGGTGCACAGACCACTGGACCACCTAGCTGCCCGAACAAGCTGTGTAACCTTGGGCAAACAATACTGAAAATATATTTACTTAATTATTTTCTGGATTTGGGTTTGTTCTTTTGTCTTCTGTATTCTAATTGGTTTTGTTTAGGAAAATACTTTTTTTAAGTGAAGATGTCTGATTTAGAGGTAGTATGACATGGTGATAGAGCGCTGTTTTCCTGGTTCCCTTTAGAGGCATACTGAGATTGTCACTTAACATCTCAGGGCTCTCCCAAATTATAAATTGCTGAGGTGCTAGTCTGAATCAGTAGAAGGTCTTTCCTTAGCTGGGAGCTCCTTAAATCAATGAAATCATCAGCCCAGTCCTTATTACTCTCATTATCTTATGACTGAGTTAATCTGGAACTGAAAAAGAATAGTGCAAAAAATGCAGAAAGAGATGAATATATACTATTTAAATTCAATGACATCTATGCCTACCAAGTCACTGGCATCCATCAAGCACCCACACTCATGCCTAGGAATAGTGGCTAATATTCACGTCTGAACCTGGGGAAGGTACCAGTGAGTCAGACTGCTGAATTGTCTTCTCAATGGGAAAAATAATGGTATGAAAATGTCGCTATTATTGTAAGATTCTGACCACAGTGGGAAGAGCTCTGGGCACTAGAGTCAAGAGATATGGATTCTAAGTCTCATCTCTTCCACTACCTTGATGAGGGAACTCTGTCTACAAAATGAAAAGAGGTTTATAAGAAAAGGAAAGAGGGGCAGTATTAAATGATTTTGAAGGCTCTTTCACACACCCAGCTTGTGTGAATTCAAAGGTATGAAGTGGCATAATTCTGAAAGTTGACTTCATTCCACTCTTGCACAGCTCCTCAAAGATCATCATCAAAATGTCCCTTTACAGATGACAAATCCCTTGGCCTTTTGCCTTTTTCCACTTTGGCAGCCAGAACTCCCTCCAAAATCACCCAGACATCAACCTTTCTACCCATACCAGGCAACCTAAAGGGACTTGCTAGTATAGTAGAATGATCAATGTATTTGGAGCCAGGAGAAACATGTTCACATCCTAACTCCACTGCTTATTAGCCATGTGATTAAGGCTAAGTAATATCAACTCTCTGGGCCTCAGTTATCTTCTGTTAAAAGACTTGATGGGTATAGAGCAAAAGTTCTAAATTGCTTTAAGGTCATGGACCCCAAGCAGTCTGGTGATACCTGGGGATCATTTCTCAGAAAATTTTTACATTCTTTTCTCAGCTGTCTGTCCTCCCTACTACCCATTCCACAATCTCTAGTGACTCCCTATTTCCTCCAGAATTAAATAGAAAACCTATTTGGCTTTTAAAACTCTTCATCACCTGGCCTCTTCCTATCCTTCCAGTCTTCTTCCACCTTACTCCTCTCCATATAATCTATGTTCTAGGGATACTGGCCTCCTTTCTGCCCCTTGAACAGAACACTCCATCTTCAGTCTTTGATTTTCCACTGGTTGTTTTCTATGTATGACTTTCTCTCATCCATGACTCTTACATTCTTTGACTTAGCTTGGCCCCAGCTAAAATACCACCATTTACAAGAAGCCCTTCCCAACTCCCCTCAAAACTAGTGCTTTTATTCTCTGATTATTTTCAACTTATCTGGTGTATAACTTATTTGTACATAGTTCTTAACAAGTTGTCTCTCTTATCAAATGATGTATTTGTAAAGTACATGCAGCACAGTGCCTGGCACAGTAATCAGTGTCATACAAATGCTTATTCCCTTTCTTTTGTTAGGCACTGAACTCCTTAAAAGGAGGAATTATTTTTTACTTTTATTGGAATGTCTAATGCTTACCACAGTGCCTGGAACACAGTTGGTGCTTAATAAGTATTTGCTGACTTGCGAAATGTAGAAAATAAAATACAGATGACTCACAAGTAAAACCACTTATACTAAAATAGTTATTAAAATACTTTTTTTAAATTCACTGAACTCCTGAAATCTATCCATGGCCTCCTTCCCATGATTCTCTAGTTTCTCTGTGATCAGCATGCCATCTGGTCTTGCTTCATACTGCTCAAAGCCAATCCAGCTCAGTGCTTAGGAGCTCTGTACTCAGGCCATGTGGCTGTTTGGAGCTGGGCCTACGGATGGGGAAGTGATGGGATGGGGAAAGGGCCCAATCTCATATGGAGATGATTCTCTTGTCTGCAGGAGGGAGAACAACATGCAGGATCCAGAAACCACCTGCTCTTGTAGCAGCATTAAAACTGCTGGTGGAACATGATTGACAACCAGAATGTTTGTGTGCTGTTGGCATCCTCTGAATGCCAAGATCTACTGAGATAATAATCTAAGTGCTTAGTACAGGACCTGGTATATAGCAAACCATTGTCTGTTGTTATTGGTGGTGGTTGTAATTATCATTGTTGGTGGTAGTAGTAGTTGGTTGGTTGCTTGGTTGTTGTTGGTGGTTAGTTGGTGTTGATGGTGGTTGTTGTTGGTAGCTATTGATGGTGCTGGTAGATGATGGTGGTAGTTTTTGTTAGTGATTGGGGTTGTTCTTGGTGGTTGGTTGGTTGTTGTTGATGGTTGGTTGTTGTTGGTGGTAGTTAGTTGGTATTGATGGTGATTGTTGGTAGTTATTGATGGGTCTGGTAGTTGGTGGTGGTAGTTTTTGTTGGTGATTGGGGTTGTTCTTGGTGGTTGGTTGTTGATGATTGGTTGTTGTTGCTGGTAGTTAGTTGGTACTGATGATGGCTGTTGGTAGTTATTGATGGGTCTGGTAGTTGGTGGTAGTTTTTGTTGGTGATTGGGGTTGTTCTTGGTGGCTGGTTGGTTGTTGATGGTAGTTGTTATTATGGGTGGTGGTTGTGGTAGGCAGTAGTGGAGGTGGTTGGTTGGCTGGTTGTTGATTGTGATTGTTGTTAGTAATGGTGGCAGATGATCATGGTGGTGGTCATGGTAGGAGTTGTAGTGGTGGTTGATTGTGACCTTAGCTGGTTGTTGTTGTTGATGGTTTTTACAAGAACTCAGGTTGGGATCAAGGTACACTGAGTGGAACTGATGAGAGGATATAGATGAGTCATTTATGATGAGCATACATTTATGGCTCATAATTTTCTTCATCCATATCAAGAAGGTCACAGACTCACCTATTTGAGCATCAGAGTATAAACTACTGAGACTGAGTATTTTAATTGAGAGGCCTGTAAGTTTTTGAAGAATCAGGGTGGTGGTGGTGGTGGTAGCAGTAGTAATAAGTAGTAGTAGTGGTACTAGTGGTACTAGTGGTAGTTGTGGTAGTAGTAATAGTAGTAGTAGTGGTGGTGGTGGTGATGGTGGTGGTGGTAATTAGTAGTATTTATATAACACTTTAAGGTTTGAAAAATAATTTATAAATATATCTCTTATTTTCATAACACTGGAAGGTAGGTGCTATTATTATAATACCCATTTAACAGAAGTGGAAATGGAGCATGATCTGCATTAAGTGACTTGCCCAGAGTCACACAGCTTCTAAGCGTCTACAACAGGATTTGAATTCAAGTATTTCAGATGCCAGGTTTAATGTTGCAACCACTGTGTGACCTAGCTGCCTATTTATAAGTTCACAGTCTTCAAAAATAAAATGTTTTGACACTTGTTTGTATACATGTTGTCTTCCCCAAAAGAATTTAAGTTCCTTGAATACAGGCATGATTTAATTTATGTCTTTTGATCCCATAGCCCAACACAGGGCTTATACATAAATTCTCAATGGATTAGGGCAGCTAGGTGGTGCAGCGGATAGAGCACCAATACAGGAGTCAGGAGGACCTGAGTTCAAATCTCACCTCAGACACTTGACACTCACTAGCTGTGTGACCTTGGGCAAGTCACTTAACCCCAATTGCCTCATCCTGGGTCATCTCCAGTCATCCTAATGAATATCTGGTCATGGATTCAGATGGCTCTGGAGGAGAAGTGAGGCTGGTGACCTGCACAGCCCTCCCTCGCTCAAAACAAAGTCAAATGCAAGTCATGTCATTGTTTCTCTGATGATATGGTCTTCGGCAACGATGGACAAACACACCCAATGGATTAACTTCCTCTGTACCCAGCACTATGCCTTGTACTCAGAAGCCACTTCATCAATGCTTGGTGTATATACTAATGATGATGATGATAACAATAATATTAATACTAATAAATAGCTAAAATTTTCCATAGCACCTACTATGTGCCAGGCCCTGTGCTAAGCTCTTTACAAAAATCATCTCATTTAATCCTCACGACAATGCTGGGAAGTAGGTGTAATTATCACCCCCATTTTATAAATGAAGAAACTGAAGCAAACAGATGTTTAGGGATTTGCCCAGGATCACATAGCTAGTGAGTGTTTCAGGCCACATTTGAACTCAGGTCTTCACTGACTTCTGCTGGTCCTCATTGGCTGTGTCCACTTACATCATGACTATAGCCCTCTGTTTCTTCCTCCCATGTTGGTAAGCCTTTTCCTTAATTGATGTGTTAAACTTGGGGAGAGCAAATGTTTAAAGTTCTTTAAAACGAAATTGCTGACCCAACGCATCCAACTGCACTTCTCTGTCAGTTGCCATAAATATTTAGGCAAAGTTTGGCTAAAACATGAGGCAAAGAGCAAGAGAAAGACTGGAATTCAGAGATTCCCATATCCATCAGCTACATGACCTTGAGTGGACCACAGGGTCATAAAACTTAGAGCTGGAAGGGACCTCATAGTTCTAGTCTAAACCTTTCATTTTATAGATGAGGCAACTGAGTCCAGGAGAGAGAAAGTGACTTGCTCAAAGTCATACATTAGGTTGCTGAATCACAGCATCTTGAATTCAGAACTGGAAGCAACCTTAGAGCCTCAGGCCAATCCTTCCATTTTGCTCATAAGGAAACTGAAGCTTAGGGGAGTCCGGTGATTTTTCTAGAGTTTCTTAGGTAGATTAGGTAGAGTTTCTCAGCAGATTGTCCATTGGATCACTGTGGTTAGGAAAATTTATCATTGATTTTGAATTGTTGCTATTTAGTTGTTTCAGTTGTGTCTGACTCTTCATGACCCTATTTGGAGTTTTCTTGGCAAGGATACAGGAATGGTTTGACAAATTCCTCTCCAGCTTATTCCACAGAAGAGGAAACTAAGGCAATCAGGGTGCAGTAACTTGCCTAGGATCACACAACTATTAAATATCTGAGGCTAGATTTGAACTCAGGAAGATGAGTCTCCCTGGTTCCCAGCCTAGTGCTGTACCATCTAGATTTAGAATTGGACAATTTCCTTCAGCCCTTTAATTTTCCTTAGGAGGAAAACAAGGTTTAAAAAGTTTGAGTGATTCATCCAAGGCTACAAAGGCAGTAAATATTTTAGCAAAATTTGAATTCAAGTCCTCTGACTTCAGATCTCATGTCCTTTTTACAACACTGCTTAGCTGGCATAGGTATCATCATTGTTTACCACCAGTGCCATCTTTTTCTATTCATAGCAGGAAATCTCACTGTGCTTTGCATTATAGGAAATTGAAAGACTTTTCTCTCCAGCTCATGTCTTTTCAAATGGAACCTGCTCCCTCTCTGGGCAGATGAAATGAAACTATGCTCCAACATATGTCCTGAATGAAGTTACACATGAGCAACTAAGCAAACTTTTAAAGTTAATGTCAGACACTGATGTTAAAGGGGCAACTCTCATCACAAGAATAATGATGATACTTAGGTAGTGCTAACATGAAGCTGACATTCACCACAGCCTCCAAGATAACAACCCCAAGTCAGGTATTATCATTCTATTTTTAAAGAGAAGGAAACTGAGGCTCTTTGAGGGAGAGTAGGGCAGGTAGGTGGCATCATAGAACATAGAGTACTGGACCTGGAGTCAGGAAAACTCACCTTCATGAGGCCAAATCCAGCCTCAAACATTTCGTAGCCATATGACCCTGGACAAGTCACTTAACCCCATTTCTCTCAGTTACCTCATCTGTAAAATGAACTGGGGAAAGAATGGCAAGCCACTCCAGCATCTTTGCCAAGAAAACCCTCAACGGGGTCATAGAGAGTTGGACATGACTGAAATGAGTCAACAAAAGCAGTTTACCTTGCGGAGTGAAATATATTTCTTCCCCCAAATACGTGCATAAAATACAAAGAATTACAAAGGCAACCAATTATGCTGAAATAGTTAGCAAAATATCAGTTTTATAAAACAAATTCACAGACCCCAAGTTAAGAATCCCTGGAAACAATGGCTTTCCAGTGTGCTATTTTTATGTAAGGTGGGTGTGGGGGGCTTTTTTGGAAACAAAATAGGATAAGTTTCTCTTTACGAGAAGAACAGAAAAGTTCCAAATAGTGTTTTAAAAAGACCTTTGGGAGCTCAGTGTATCACCAAGAACATGGTAGCTCAGAGTGGTGGGGGATAACCAAATAACAGGAGAGAAATAAAGGGAATAAACACAGAAGTATACATGGGCCCTGGAACAAGTCCCTCAAGAAAAGACTTGCTGGTTTTGTTCATTGTGGAGGCCACATTTATTGGCATAACTTTCCCATAAAGGAATAGAAGGGAATTTTCCTCCAAAAACTTAAGACTTTGACAACGTTCAACTTAACCCTTCTCTTTCTTGGAAGTACTTTACCCAACCTGACCTCAAATTGCAGCCACTGATGAATAGAACATTCAGAGAATAGACAATATTTTACAGTATTTGGAGAGATCTTGGTTTATATACATATGGTTGTTAAGATGAATTCTTTTTCCCATTTGAAAGTGAGCTCCTTGATGGAAAGGGACATTTTGGTCTTTATAGCTCAGTATTTAGGATAAGCCTTTCTTGTTTTTCAGTTGCATCTCATGCTTCATCCATTCATTCATTCTCCACTATCTCTCGGTCTGTCCAAGTTCATGTTTATCACTTCCATGACACCATCTTTCCACTTCATCCTCTGCTGCCACCCTCTCCTTTTGTCTTAAATCTTTCTCAACATCAGTATCTTTTCCAATGAATACTATATTCTCATTATGTAGCCAAATTATTTAAGCTTCAGCTTTGGTATATGACATTTCAGTGAATAGTCTGAATTAATTTCTCTAAGTATGGACTTATTTGATGTCCTTGACATCCAAGGGTCTCTTAAAAGTTTTCTCCAGCACCCCAGTTGAAAAGTGTCAGGGCTTAGCACACAGTAAACACTTAAATGCTTACAGACTGGCCTACCTCCACTTACCCCTTACCTCTCTCTCTCTCTCTCTCTCTCTCTCTCTCTCTCTCTCTCTCTCTCTCTCTCTCTCTCTCTCTCTCTCACACACACACACACACACACACACACACACACACACACACACACACACAAAATTACTTTCTATTTACTTGGCATATATTTTGTACATATTTGCATATATTTCTCTTGAAGAAAGAATGAGGCAGAAAACTTGCACAGCTCTACCTCCCATAAATACAACTCATACACAAATCAAGACATCACTCATGATGTCATTGTTACTTTTCAAAAACTACAAACAAACAAGATTTTTGTATTCACTAATCTGCGTCCATGCTGTAACCCCTAGGAGAATGTAAGTTCTTTGAGAGTACAAAGCATTTTGTCTTTGTCACTATATTTCCAACACTTGCATAGTGTATGACTTGTGCTAGAAGACAGGCACATGATAAAAGATTATTTAATTGAAGTGAATGAATTGAACTTCACTCGTTGCTTTTCTTTTTATTAAATATTTACCAACCTAGTGTTTGCAATGAACTATAACAGTCAGAACAGAAGTTCTTTAAGGACAGAAGTTACTTGGGCATTGGCTTTCTCCTCCCCTCCTCAATGTTTAGCACACATTCATTCATAGAAGAATTAAGGAATGCATGAAATGGCATTTATTAAGCATTTACTGTATACTAAATACTGCACTAATACAAAAAGACAAAAATTTCTGCCCTCACAGGACTTAACTTTCTAATTGGGGGAGACAAACAAATGGGAATAGTGGTCAAAGGGCTAAAATTTTGTTGTGGAAACTTACAGGAATGGCAAGTAAATCCACAGGGAGTATATTGACATACTTTTCTAATATCAATGGCAATAATGATTTGATTGTGGTTTCAGAAGTGAGATGAAGAGAGATGAAGCCAGAAGATGGTGGTTGAATAAAATGAAGAGTAGTTGGGGAAGCCATTTGGACATAGTAGGCCATAAATGCTTATTGAATTAAAAGAAATTAGCTTATTCAGTAAATATTTATCTATAGTACTTACTATCTAGAGTACCTACTATGGGCCAGGCACTTCACAATTAGGAAGTAAGCAGCCTGAGGGCAAGGGTTGTTTCACTTTTGTGCCTAGTACACAGTAAGCACTTAAAAATGTTTATTACTTGGTTGGTTTAGATGCCCCTTCAATTAGAAAACTAAAAAAAAGATTGGACATAAGAACAATTAGCATTTTTTGATAAATAGATAAAGAAGTTTTAAAATGACACTTTTTCAATCTATGGAGGAGAAATTTAGAAAAAGAATCAATAGTTAAACAAAAGAGATACAAAATTTTACCCTAATAATAAAATTTCAAAATGAGAATGAGTCAAACAGAAAAAAAATCACTCTAGGAAATAAAAATAACTCTTTTTTTAAGATTTTGAGGAGTATATTTTTTTATATTTTAAATTTTTTTTAATTTGTATTTTTATTCCAAATTGTCTCCCTCCCCCTAGTCATTCCCCTATTGAGAGGGCAAGGGCTAAGTTACTCAAAATATATGCGAAGTCATGGAAAACATTTTCATAGACAATAAGAATTCTTAAAACAAAGTTAGAAGGATGAGAAAAATAGAGAAAAACGTAAGATATCTCATACAAAAATATAACTGACCTGGAAAATATGTATAAGAGGGCCAATTTAAGAAATGTACGATTTTGCCATGAACAGAAAAAGAACCTTCATATTGAATTCCAAGAAATCAATAAAGAAATTTGTGAGGACACATTGAAAGAAGTGGAAAATGTGAAAATAGAAAGAATCCAAAGGAAAACTGCCAGGAATGTCATTGACAAAATCTAATACAGGGGTGGGGAACCTGTGGCCTCAAGGCCACATGTGACCCTCTAAGTCTTCAAGTGTGGCCCTTTGACTGACTCCAAACTCAACAGAACAAATTTGTTTTATTTTTCATTCATTCATTTACATTCTATTTATTTCTATTTACAATCTAATTGAGAACATTCAAAAGATTGTTTCAAAATCTAAATTTCAAGGGGGTCCTACAGGTTGTCGATTTAGACAGAAGACTTATAAGTAATTTTGGTACACTTTGGAGGTGCCAAAATGGAAAAAAGAAAAGAAAAGAAAAGGAAGGTGTAAGAAGAAAAAATGAGGGGAAATGGTATTTTTAATAGATACAATCAGGTTAGAAAAGTAAAACCTATACACAAACATGAAAAGATCTGAGGGCAGTAGGCATCACCTAAACCTCACTTTCATCTAAACTTGTCAGAATAGGGCAAAACACACACCCAGAGTTTGGCATAAGAATATAGTAAATTCAACAGGGATACAGACAGGAAGAGAAAATGGCATATTTATGGATGGAGCAGTCGGAAGCCAAATAAACCTTAAACTTGCAAAAGGGATAGTTAAGAGAAGTTTAAAAGGAAAAATTAACAAAGGATAATAGCATCAATTGCAGAGACAGAAAGTACAAAATTAAGAAAATGTATAAGAGAATAGGATGGAGGGAAAAAGAAAATTCTTAGTATGAATGTGCATGGAATGAATTCACCCTTACAAATGAAGAAGTTAGTTAACTGATTTAAAAAACAAAATCCAATAAAATGTTGTTTACAAAAAACATATTCACAACATAAAGACTCACGTAGAGTTAAAATAAGAAGTTAGAACAAAATCTATTATGTCTCACATGAACATTATAAAAACAAGGAGAGCAATTTTGATTTCAAAAAAGTCTAAAACAAAAATGGACTTAAAAAAGATATGAACAAAATTACATTTTGTTGAGAGCTAACATTAAAAATAAGTTGATTTCAATATTTGAAACATAGAAAATAGACATTTATATATGTGCCAACTGGCATAGTTTCTAACGGTTAATGACAAAATGAACTCAATTACAAGAAGAAACAGACACTAAAAATATAATAGTGGGGATCTCAATTTATTTTTCTTATAAAGTTAACCCAGGAATAAATCTAACCAAAAATAAATGATAATGAAGTTAAGGATTTAAGTAGAACTGTACAAAGATTAGATATGATAGATTTCTGGCATTTATCGAATAGAAATAGAAAAGTGTGTGTACGTATCCACATAAAAAAATATATACTATATACTATTTACTTGGCATATATTTTGTACAAAAAATGCTCCTTTCTATTTCCATTCAATAATTTGCAAAGATCTGTCTTTTTTAAACTTCTTAAACTTTTACTTTAGTTTAAACTTCTTAAACTTAAGTTTAAGTTTAGTTTAAGAACCCATACAACATCAGTATAAAGTAACTCACTGCAAATTCTGGAGCAGTGAGGCCACAGAACAGTGAAGAGAAGGAGATTTCTGTTCCAGAGGGACCTGCAAACCTCTCGCAAAAGGTCCATCACGCTGTGGACGTGGAGCCCAGCCCAGCCCAGATCTGCTGCAGCTGCGACACCAAGAGGAACAGACCCAAGCAGGCTTCAGGGACAGGATCTCCAGTGGCCGCACAAGTCCCTCCACCCACAGGTGACGGGGGTCGGTGAGAGAGTCCCTTTGGCGGGTCGAGAGGGGAGTGGGGTGCGCCCATAACTCGGCCCCCCCCCCCCCGGGAGGTAGAGGCTGGGAGGCGGCTGCAGACCAGGGCTCCCCAAGTGGGCGGGAGCCTGGATCCATTGTTGAATGTCTGTGCATAAACCCCCCTGAGGGAACTGAGCCTGAGAGGCGGCCCTGCCCTGACCTCAGCACCTGAACTTAATCTCACACTGAATAGCAGCCCTGCCCCTGCCAAAAGCCCTAAGGCTGGAAGCAGCATTTGAATCTCAGACCCCAAACGCTGGCTGGGAGGATCAGGAGGTGAGGTGGGTGTGAGGAGAATATTCAGAGGTCAAGTCACTGGCTGGGAAAATGCCCAGAAAAGGGAAAAGAAATAAGACTATAGAAGGTTACTTTCTAGGTGAACAGGCATTTCCTCCCTTCCTTTCTGATGAGGAAGAACAATGTTTACCATCAGGCAAAGACACAGAAGGCAAGGCTTCTGTGTCCCAGCCCACCCAATGGGCTCAGGCCATGGAAGAGCTCAAAAAGAATTTTGAAAATCAAGTTAGAGAGGTGGAGGAAAAGCTGGGAAGAGAAATGAGAGACATGAAGTCAAAGTATGAACAACAAATCAGCACCCTGCTAAAGGAGACCCAAAAAAATGTTGAAGAAAATAACACTTTGAAAAACAGGCTAACTCAATTGGCAAAAGAGGTTCAAAAAGCCAATGAGGAGAAGAATGCTTTCAAAAGCAGAATTAGCCAAATGGAAAAGGAGATTCAAAAGCTCACTGAAGAAAATAGTTCTTTCAAAATTAGAATGGCACAGATGGAGGCTAAGGACTTTGTGAGAAAGCAAGATATCACAATACAAGCCTAAAAGAATGGAAAAATGGAAGATAATGTGAAATATCTCATGGGAAAAACAACTGACCTGGAAAATAGATCCAGGAGAGACAATTTAAAAATTATGGGACTACCTGAAAGCCATGATCAAAAAAACAGCCTAGACATCATCTTTCATGAAATTATCAAGGAAAACTGCCCTGAGATTCTAGAACCAGAGGGCAAAATAAATATTCAAGGAATCCACAGAACACCACCTGAAAGAGATCCAAAAAGAGAAACTCTTAGGAACATTGTGGCCAAATTCCATAATTCCCAGGTGAAGGAGAAAATATTGCAAGCAGCTAGAAAGAAACAATTCAAGTATTGTGGAATTACAATCAGGATAACACAAGATCTAGCAGCCTCTACATTAAGGGATCGAAGGGCATGGAATAGGATATTCCAGAAGTCAAAGGAACTAGAACTAAAACCAAGAATCACCTACCCAGCAAAACTGAGTATAATACTTCAGGGGAAAAATTGGTCTTTCAAGGAAATAGAGGATTTTCAAGCATTCTTGATGAAAAGACCAGAGCTGAAAAGAAAATTTGACTTTCAAACACAAGAATGAAGAGAACCAGGAAAAGGTGAACAGCAAAGAGAAGTCATAAGGGACTTACTGAAGTTGAACTGTTTACATTCCTACATAGAAAGACAATATTTGTAACTCTTGAAACTTTTCAGTATCTGGGTACTGGGTGGGATTACACACACACACATGCACACACGCACACACACATAGAGACAGAGTGCACAGAGGGAACTGAAGAGGATGGGATCATATCTTAAAAAAAATGAAATCAAGCAATGAGAGAGAAATATATTGGGAGGAGAAAGGGAGAAATTGAATGGGGCAAATTATCTCTCATAAAACAGGCAAGCAAAAGACTCATTAGTGGAGGGATAAAGAGGGGAGGTGAGAGAAAAACATGAAGTCTACTCTCATCACATTCCACTAAAGGAAAGAATAAAATGCACGCTCATTTTGGTATGAAAACCTATCTTACAATACAGGAAAGTGGGGGATAAGGGGATAAGCAGGGTGGGGGGGATGATAGAAGGGAGGGCATGGGGAGGAGAGTGCAATTTGAGGTCGACACTCATGGGGAGGGATAGGATCAAAAGAGAATAGAAGTAATGGGGGACAGGATAGGATGGAGGGAAATATAGTTAGCCTTATACAACACAACTATCATGGAAGTCATTTGCAAAACTACACAGATTTGGCCTATATTGAATTGCTTGCCTTCCAAAGGGAAGGGGTGGGGAGGGAGAGAGGTAAAGAAGTTGGAACTCAAAGTGTTACGATCAACCGTCGAGTAATGTCCTTGCCACTAGGAAATCAGAAATACAGGTAAAAGGGTATAGAAAGCTATCTGGCCCTACAGGACAAAAGAGAAGATGGAGACAAGGGCAGAGAGGGATGATAGAAGAGAGAGCAGATTGGTCATAGGGGCAATTAGAATGCTTGGTGTTTGGGGGGGGGAGGGGATAAAAGGGGGAGAAAATTTGTAACCCAAAATTTTGTGAAAATGAATGTTAAAAGTTAAATAAATAAATTTAATAAAAAAAAGTTTAGTTTAAGAAGTTTAAATTTTTTAAACTTCTACTCTTCAAGAGAAATATATGCAAATATGTACAAAATATGCTCCTTCTACTCAAATCTTTAATTTCTTTCTTGTTTATCTTTGGTTAACTTTATCTAGGGCTTACACTTATGAAAGGAGTGAATTAGGACATCTCTGAAGGACATCTTAGCAAAAATTGATTATGTATTGGGATGTAAACACAGAAAGCAAAAATACACACATTCTTTGTTGACCATATGCAATAAAAATAATATTGAAGAAAGGGCCCATGAAAAATATTAAATTCACTTAGGGATTTAATACTTTTTCCCTAAATAAATCAGGAAAACAATAGCTATGACAATAATGAAAAAAGATGCCAAAAGTATTGAAGTGTAGTGAAAACAGTTTTATCTCTCTAAATCCTTTTATTAATCAAAAATAGAAAAAACATATCAATAAATTGAAAGTACAACTAAAAATACCAGAAAACCAAGAAATTAAAAAGTCTAGCTAAACACCAAAACATAAATACTGAAAATCAAGGAAAAGATCAATAATACTGAACCCTCAAGATATGAGAAATGAAACTAGAAACTATTTTAAAGCAAATGGATAAACCACTAGCAAATACGATTTTTAAAAAAAGAAGAAAAACAAATTACTGATAAAAATCAAAAAGAAGAATTTAAAAATGAAGAAGAAATAAGGTTATTATTAGAAACTTTTTGTGTGGTACAGTTATGGAATCCTGGTGGTCCCCAAGACCCTTTCTGAGGTTCTTAAGGTAAAAACTACTTTCATAATAAAGTTAAGATATTATTTACAGACAAAAATATGAAAACAACATTTTCAAATGAATGAATGTAGAAGCAGATGAGAATCCAGCTACCTTTTATTAAGTCAGATATTTAAGAGCTTTCCAGGGGACAGAGCCAAGATGGCAGAGTAGAAGGATGGACCTGTAGAAGCTCCCCTCCATAGCCCATAAATACTTGTAAAAAATGACTCTAAACAAATTCTAGAGCAGAAGAAGCCACAAAACGACAGAGTAAAAGAGATTTGCAGCCCAAGCTAGCCTGGAAGGTCAACAGGAAAGGTCAATTGAACCAGGTGCAGAGTAGAGTGCAGGGACAGGACCCAAACAGGCTTCAGGGGGAGGAATCTGGGGAGCAGCTGCAGTTCCAAGATTGCTCAATGCACAAAGACAGCTTCAAAGGTCAGTGATTCACTTGGATGGGAAGGGAATGGAGTCTAGACCTGCCAGCAGCAGCAACTGCAGCAGCAGCATCCATTGGAGCCCTCAGCCTAAAGACACTAGGGGAATTGAATTGCTGATCTGGATCTCAACCCTGAGCGGCTCTCCTGGGTTGAGGAAGAGTGCTGGTATGGTGGAGCTGGAAGCAGTTGTGGAGAGGCAATTGTACTCACAGATCCTGTGCAGAATGGAGTGCTTCTGATTTCTCACAGACAAGAGCACAGGCCAGGAAAGGAGCAAACTCCTCTCCCTTGATTGTGCCACGTTGGAGGAACTGAGAACTTACAGGTCCTCAGAGTATACCCTACTCTTAACAAAGGACTCAAACATCAAGTAATTGGCTGGGAAAATGTCCAAAAAAGGAGGAAAAAACTACAGAAGGCTACTTTCTTTGTGAACAGATATTTTCTTCCATCCTTTTGGATGAGGAAGAACAATACATACCATCAGAGGAAGACCTAAAGACAAGGTTTCTGCATCCAAAACCTCCAAAAAAATGTGCAATTGCCTCAGAACATGGAAGAGCTGAAAAACTATTTTGAAAATCAAGTAAGAGAGATGGAGAAAAAATTGGAAGAGAAGTAAGAGTGATGCAAGAAAATCATGAAAAGTGAGTCAACAGCTTGCTAAAGGAGAAAAAGGCTATAAAGAGCAGAATTAGCCAAATGGAAAAGGAGGCTCAAAAGCTCAGTGAAGAAAATAGTTCTTTCAAAATTAGAATGGAACAGATGGAAGCTAATGACTTTATGAGAAACCAAGAAATTACAAAACAAAACCAAAAGAATGAAACAATAGAAAATGTGAAATATCTCATTGGAAAAAAACAACTAACCTGGAAAATAGATCCAGAAGAGTTAATTTAAAAATTATGGAACTACCTGAAAGTCATGATGAAAGGAAGAGCCTAGACATCATCTTTCATGAAATTATCAAGGAAACTTCCCTGATATTCTGGAACCAGAGATTAAAATAAATATTGAAAGAATTCACCAATCAATCACCTCCTGAATTAGATCCCAAAAGAGAAACTCCCAGGAATATTTCAGCCAAATTCCAGAGTTTCCAGGTCAAGGAGAAAATATTGCAAGCAGCTAGAAAGAAACAATTTGAGTATTGTGGAAATACAATCAGGATAACACAAGATCTAGCACCTTCTACATTAAGAGATCAAAGGGCTTGGAATATGATATTGCAAAAGTCAAAGGAACTAGAATTAAAACCAAGAATCACCTACTCAGAAAAACTGAGTATAATATGTAAGGGGGAAAATGGTCACTCAATGAAACAGAGGACTTTCAAGCATTCTTCATGAAAAGACTGGAGCTGAGTAGAAAATTCGACTTTCAAACACAAGAATCAAGAGAAACATGAAAAGGTAAACAGGAAAAAGAATATCATAAGGGACTTATTAAAGTTGAACTGTTTACATTCCTACATGGAAAGACAATATTTGTAACTTGAAACTTTTCTCAGTATTTGGGTAGTTTGAGGAATTATAGACACACATATATAGAGAGACAGAGAACACAGGGTGAGTTGAATAGGAAGGGATGATACCTAAAAAAATTTTAAAAAGGGGTGAGAGAGGAATATATTAGGAGGCAAAAAGGAGAAAAGGAATGTGGCAGGTTATCTCTTATGAAAGAGGCAAGAAAAAGCTTTTTTCAATGGAGGGGGAAAGGTGGGATATGAGAGGGAAAAAGTGAAGCTTATTCTCATCACATTTGGCTTAAGAAGGGAATAACATGCACACTCAATTTGGTAAGAAAATCTATCTTACACTACAAGAAAGTGGAGGAGAAGGGGATAAAAGGGGTGGGAGGATGATAGAAGGGAGAGCAAATGAGAGGACGGGGTAATTAGAAGTAAACACTTTTGGGAAGGGACAAGGTCAAAAGAGAGAATAGAATAAATGGCGTGCAGGATGTGTGTGCTTATCCTTTGTTGCTGAAGAAGAACATGCCATCAGAGAAATGAAGACATGACTTGCGCTTAACTTTGTTTTGAGGGAGGGAGGGTTGTGCAGGTCACCAGCCTCACTTCTCCTCCAGAGCCATCTGAATTCAGTGACCAGATATTCATCAGGATGACTGGAGATGACCCAGGATGAGGCAATTGGGGTTAAGTGACTTGCCCAAGGTCACACAGCTAGTGAATGTCAAGTGTCTGAGGTGAGATTTGAACTCAGGTCTTCCTGACTCCTGCACTGGTGCTCTATCTATTGCATCACCTAGCTGCCCCAGGGGGCAGGGTAGGATGGAGGGAAATATAGTTAGTCTTAAACAACATGACTATTATGGAAGTCTTTTTCAAAACTACACATATATAGCCTATATTGAATTGCTTGCCTTCTCAGTGAGGATGGATGGGGAGAGAGCAAAGGAGAGAAGTTGGAACCCAAAGTTTTAGGAATGAATGTTGAGAATTGTTTTTGCATGCAACTGGGAAATAAGAAATACAGGCAACAGGGTATAAAAATCTATCTTGCCCTACAAGAAAAGAGAGATATGGGGATAAGGGAAGAGAGGGGTGTGATAGAAGGGAGGCCAGATTAGGGTAATCAGAATGCATGCTGTTTTGGGGTGGGGAGAACGGAGACATGGGGAGAAAATTTGGAGCTCATAATTTTGTGAAAATGAATATTGAAAACTAAAAATAAATAAACATAAAAAAGAAAAAGAAAAGAGCTTTGCAAAAATACATAAAACATTTTTACTTCTTACCATTTTTTTGTTTTGGAAAGTTTCTTTCACAAAATATATTATTTATGTTAAAATGTAATATGTTATTGCCACTTAGAAATGAAAAGCATTATAACATTTTATCTATTTGGATTTCTAATGTGATCAATAGATTATAAGGCACTTAAACCAAAAGTTTTGGAATCTTCAATAATTTTTCAGCATGTAAAAGGGTCTGAAACTGAAAAGTTTGGTGATGGTTGGCCTAGAGCACTGAAAAAAAAAAAATCACCGATTTACCCAGTCACTATGCGTGTAGGTTCAAGAGGTGGAAAATCCATATACTGATTTCTGACTTTGAAGATGGCTTTCTATCCATCTCGTCATTGAATTGCTCAATTAAATTATATTATATTATGTTTATCTCTGCCTTCAGATTAGAGACAGGAGGTATTTCTTTTGTTTTTTATTTATTTTCTAATTTTGAATTGATTTAACCCCTATAATAAAGTGATAAACAGAAGTATGTATAAAATAATTGTGTGTGTGTGTGTGTGTGTGTGTGTGTGTGTGTGTGTAATGGTAGCCATATGGAGGTGAGAAAAAAAAAGAAATTTACATGATAATTTTGCTGTATATTTGAAAAGAATAGAAAGTTGTGCATAGTAGATTTGCATTTTCATGTGCAATCATTTTTTAATTGTACTATGTTATGGAAATGCTTGTTTCATTCCATAAATTAAAAAGAAAATAAAAAGAATTTGAGACTAAAAATATTACCTAAACTTGTGATTTTAATGGCATAGGAAATCTGTTGAGGCATCAGGGCATAATGAATAGTGCAGTGTGCTTGGAAGAAGGAAGAAATTGTGTCAAATTGTGTCCTAAATATATAACTATGTGATGGTACACAAGTCACTTATTCTCTTGGATCCTCAGTTTCCTCATCTGCAAAATGAGAGAGTTCATCTCATTGGTCTTCAAAGTCTCTTACTAGTCCCAAATCAATGATCTTATGAATCCATATATTACAGACTTAAGAGAGTTGCTCTGAACCAGTGGTAAATATTTAATAATTAGTTCTCAAAAAAAAATGTGTCCATGACACATTTTATGTTTAATTTGAATTATTTACATTTTCCTCATTAGTATGAGTCTAGACTATGGGTAGCAACCATATGTGGGGTAGCGACCCAGAGTTTAGAAAGCTGAAGGGGTCATGAGTCGAAAAATCTGAAGAAACCCTAGTCTATACAATCAAGAAAATGATACAATCATTTAGATTTAGAGCATTACCAATTTATGAGGTGGAAACATCCACACTGAAAATTTAACTACTAGCTCACCAGAGCTGATTCTACCTGGCTCCAGCACATGCTGGCTTTGGGCACTAAGAGGTTAAGTAGCATATCCATCTAAAGCCAGTAGGTACCAAAGATGTGACTTGTATTCATGTCTTTCGGACTCTGCCCAGAACATTAAATTATGCTGCCATTTGAGAGTTTCAGCTATTCAAAATAAACATTTCTGATTTTGGGTTAGATACTTTTCTTGGTGCCCATCTTTCAAATTTACAGGTATCCAAATGGCTCCCTTTCCCTAAAGGAGTTTCTTTAAATGTCTCCTTAAGGATTTAAAAAGAAACTGACAATGGAGGAACCTCAGAGCTTTATTTCCCATATATCAAAGTGACCACTGGAGGGATCTCCTGTAAATGTCAGGGCCTCTACTTCTCTGAATCCAAATCCCCACAGGCCCCTTTTCAGCTAAAAGAAGATAATGGGAAGATTAAGGCTATTATGTGAACACATGATATATGCCTGTTCTGATCTGAGTGGTTAATTTCTGTTAAGCTGCTCATTCAGAATGGGAGCTGTCCACATAATACTTGTACAAAAATTATACTGATGTCATCATATTCTTATCTTCTTCCACTTTGGAGTAGTACAGAGCAAAGAATGTTGATGTGCATGCACACATTTGCAGGAAAATAATTCACGCACAATTTTACAAGTGTGGGACCTAGTTCAATGTGTATGGATGCCTATATGTATTTATGTTATTGTTGAGTATTTATTTGCAGTCATATCTGACTCTTTGCTACCTCATTTGGGATTTCCTTGGCAAAGCTACTGTAGTAGCTTTTTTTCTCCACATCATTTTACTGATAAGGAAACTGAGGCAAACAGGGTTAAGTAACTTGTCCAGAGTCACACAGCTAGTAAGTGCCTAAGGCCAGATTTTAACTCGGGAAGATGAGTCTTCCTGACACTATCTATCCTGGCACTCTATCCATTATGCCTCCTAATGTTAAGGTCCTTTTTCTCAAAATAATTTGGTTTTCAGTAGGCAGAATGCAACAAACTCATTGATGGAATTTAAAGAGCTTAAGGGCTGATTTTTCCCCCATTTGTTTCTCTAGTTAGTACAGTGCTTGGCAATTATCGGGCAATTAATTTATGTTTGTCAATGAAGTGATTGGTATACTGAAAAGACTCCTGGATTCGGAATGCCCCTTAACTCAACTCTAGACTCATAATTACTAACCATGTGACCTTGATAAAATCCTTTAATTTCTATAGGCCTATTCCATCATCAATAAAATAGAGATGATAATGTTAGCATTGGTTTTCTCACAAGTGGTTGGAAAGAAGTCAATCTGTAAAATATTAAGCATTATATAAATGTCAAAAAGCTGGATAGGACAACAGATGGAGGGTCAACCTTGGAGTCAGGAGGACCGGAATTCATATTTTGTCTTGGACAAATATTAAGTGTTTTCCTTAGCCATGGATAAGCCACTTCAGGGGCAGTGAGGTAGTACAGTGGAGAGAGTACCAGGCTTGAAGTCAGCAAGACTTCTTCAGTTCAAATCCTGCCTCAGATACTAGATGTGTGACCCCAAGCAAGACACGTAACCCTGTTTGTCTCAGTTCTTCATCTGTAAAGTGAGCTATAGAAGGAAATGGAAAAGTACTACAGTATTTTTGCCAAGAAAGCCCCAAATGGGGTCATGAAGAGTTGAACACAACTGAAAAACAACAACAAAATCACTTCGACTTTCAGTGTTCCCAAGCAAATCCCCAAGGCTCTAAATTACAGAAGAGATGCCTGTCTGCATCCATAGAGGGAGTTTTCACACGGAAAATTCCCCTTCAGTGACAAAATGATGTGGAAAAACTTAGGATACATATATCTATCTTTAAATAAATGTTAACTACTATTATAATCATTATTCCATAGTCATCTCATGGACATGAAAGTAAATACTGTCTTAAAGAAACATACAAAGGTTCATACTTCTCTTTGTCTTAACACATCAATCCTGAGTTACTACCCAAGCTGTAAAAGATTACTTATATAACCCAGTGTCAGAAAAAGAAATTTAATAAATCATAAATATGCTCCCAAAGGAGGGGGGGAAGACTTCTAGGACAAGATAGATTTATAAGTGAATTCTATCAAACATTAAAAGATTAATTCATTCCAATATTAGAGAAACTGCAAGAAGATAAAAAGAAGTAACCCTTTAATTCTCTTTCTATGATGCAATATGGCCTTGATATTTCAATGAGGGAGAAAGCAGAGGAGGAAAATTATAGACCAGTAATATCGCTAACAAACACTGACACAAAAATTTTAAAAAAAATTATCTTTACAGATAGACTACAACAACATACTAGAAAGAGTATAAACTATGACCTATTTGGATTTTTAAAATTAGCATCTTTGGTTCAACGTGAAGAAAACCCAATAATAAGTCATATTAATAAATATAAATAATAAAACGACATGATTTTATAAACAGATGCTTAAAAGGCTTCTTTCTTTCTCTCTCTCCCCCCCTAAGATCCATCACATATTTCTGTTAAAAGGAGAAGACAGCATATAAATAAATGAATCTTTCTGTAATACCATAAATAAAATTTATCTAAAACCAAGAGCAAAACTTACATGCAATGAAGAGAACTTAGAGACCTTTCCAGAATGATCAGGGATAAGACAAGAATTGCCATCATCTGGAAAGTGCTATCCACATCCAGAGAAAGAACTACGGAGTCTGAATGCAGACTCTTCTTTTTTTTTTTCCTTCTGTTTCTCATGTTTTTTTCCCTTTGGTTCTGATTCTTCTTTTACAACGTGAATAATATGAAAATATATTTAATATGATTGTATAAGTATAGTCTCTACCAGAGTGGATGCTAGCTTGGGGAAAGAGAGAAGGGAAACAGGGAAAATTTGGAACTCAAAATCTTATAAAAGTTAATGCTGAAAACTAAAACTAAATTTAAAAAAAAATTAAAAGGATAAGCATCATCATCACTACTATTGAACATAGTGCTAGAAATGGCAGTAACAGCAGTAAGGTAAGAAAGATATATTGAAGGAGTCATGATGGACAACAGAAAAATAGTGCTTTTGGCAGATGGTATGATAAGACTTACTTAGAAAATCATAATCAACGAAAAATTTATCAGAAATATGAGTGTTTAGAAAAGTTGCAGGATACAAAATAAATAGATACAACAATGAAAAAAGATTATTAGAAGAGAACAGGTTACGTCAGCAGTCAGCAATACCAGTGTATATAGAAAGGTACATGTTCTGTATTAGGAAGATCCATCATGATGGAAGCTGGAAATTGGCTATTGTCATCTGAGCTACAGATCTATCTGTTGGTATATTTCCCTGGATAAGGGCTGGATATATTCCTGGAAAAAGTTAAGCCTATATTTGGGGTACAAACAGCTTCAACTGGGGGAAAGTAAGACTGTCATTACACAAACATTTTTATCCTTGGAAGTCAAAGTCCCATTGTTTGCTTGTTCAGACCAAACCTGGTATATTGTGATTAATTCTTGGGAACATACTTTAAGCTGAGAGATGGACAGACCAGAAAGTGACCAAAAGTCTTACCACATGAGAAATGGCTGAACAAGTTCAGGGATGTTTAAGTTGGAGAAGACATGTGAATAAGGGAACTTGAGGGCTCTTTTCACATATTTGGAGGATTTGATTGAAAATAGGAACATATTTTGTTCTCTGTTATTCCAAAGAACTAGAATGAGAAGGTAGACTGAAGAGGAGATTTCAATTTAATGCGACGTCCAATTTTAAAAAGTGGAGCTGTCCAACAACAAATGTGTAAAAGAGAAAGATTCAGGAAAAATCAGTTTAGCACTTTTGTAAATATTTTTAAAAGCCATATAAATAAAATATTTTTATGTATTTCTTGGAGATACAGTTATATAGAGTACTGTTGCAGTAGAATGTAATTTCTTTGAGGGCAGGGACTATTTGGGGGTTTTATCTGTGTATTCTTGAATGCCTGGAACTAATGATTAATAAATATTTGATGAATTAGTTAATGAGTAGACTGGCAATGCGGGTAGGAGTACATAAGGGAAAGCACAAAATGCTCAGTTCGTGGGAGTTGAAATTGGATGCAAAATAAGAGATATTCAAGATAACAAAGACTATATTTTTTTACTTCAATTTTTAAATTTATTTGATAACGACATTGTGCTAGAGACAAAACAATCCCACAGATCCTTTGCAAAGAATTTTCCTCCTTCTACTCATTAGGGACTCCATGATTTCTTGCTTGTTTTTGTCTTTCTTTTCTTTTCATTTTTCTTTCTTGCCTTATTTTTGCCTCTCTCCTTCTCTCTTGCCTCCCCCTTATTTCTTTCTCTCTTTCCAAAGGGAAAAATAAAAACAATAAGTCTATCCTATTTCTCTCATAAGAAAAATGCAGATAGGTTCTTAGAAGTTGTACTGCAGTCATCAAGTAATAAACATTTTCAAGGCTTCAGATAAAGGACTTTTTTCTCTATTCTGTGGAGGAGGGAGGGCAATCATACTTTGACGACTAGAGTTATCTATTAATTTTAACATCTCTTTTCCATGTAGAAATCAAAAGGTTAGGCTGCAGGGGCTCATGCCACAATGAAATTATACTGAATAGTGAAAAATAAAAGCTTCATCTGGAATGTTATAAAAATTACCTTCAAGAATGTCTTTATATTGTTCTAAAAGCCAAGGAAAATTAGAAATAATTGTATTAATTTATTTTAATTTTTTCAGGTAATAAGCAAGATCTGGACCTGAAATTTCATTGATGTGGAGAACTCCTAGTGTGGAAAAGTCTTCCACAGATGTAGATCAAAGTCCTTCTATGGATGCTAATCATCAACTGGTTTATAACTTATCGTCTTAGGAAGTTGACCGAATTGCTAACAGGCCATGTGACTTGTCCATGGTCATTCAGCAAAGATGACTTGCTGTGCACTACACTACGCTGACTCTTTTCCATTCTAATTAAAACACACCTTTATTTTTTATTGAACACAAATATCAATGACACATTACTGTAACTCATTCCAATACTACTCTTGGGGTGTATCAGAAGACTTCATTACATACTGTGGTAAATAAGTTCTCCTTTATTCAATGATTCAATAATAAATTATTGGAAATCAACTATGAATGGATTTGACATAAATCTCCAATGTACTAAACATGCTCCTTATAGGAAATATGTACCAAAATATATTTGCATGTATTTGATTTAATGATCTTGCTTTATATTCTTTATGGCACAGGGATGTAAAGCAGCATGCTGTCACAGATACAGGCTGGCCTTAGAGTTAAGCAGACCTGGATTCAAATCATACTTCCTACACTTACTGTAATGAATGGCCATGAGAAAGTCACTTAAATTCTCAGGGCTTTAGGCAAATATCTATAATAAATCATATTATTGTTATGCATCAATGGAAGAAGAAGTTGCCAAACCTGAAGTGTCTTCTGTTGAAGAAATAAAATCATGTGTTTGGAACATAAACATGCAAACCTACATATAAATGTGTGTGTGTCTGCATATGCTTTGATTTTGAAAATTCCTTTTACCAATGCTATTTGGGGATTTTTCTCTAATTTTCATATTTAAAGAGTTCCCCCACTCATTTTTCTCCCTCTCCCTTTCCCTCCTGTTCTCTTCTCTCTCTCTTCCTTCTCCCCATTTCCCCTCTCCCTCTATCTCATATATTTGTATCTATCAATCAATCTACCTACATAGTAATATATAACAAATGAACAAAGGATGTAGGACAAAACTTAAGAAAAGAAATCAAGAGACCTATCTCCAGTTTCATTTCTGTCACCAAGTTATAGTAACTTTCTTAGTTTGAAGATCCTTCTTGGAAGAGTGAACAGAATAAATAGGATTTGAGTATTTCTACCTTCACTCCCTCATCCATTATCATCAACTCATCCATCCTGAAGAGTTCCTCAATCTTCTCTAATTTTCAATAAACCTTAAATGCACATTTTTGTTTTCTGGAAAATTGAGTTTTACCGCATTCTAAGCTTTTATACTCCTAACGTTATTTGTTATAGTGCAAGTCACTCGTTTATCCTTTATGACCATCATTGGTTTAGTATTCTGTACTTGACCTTTAAAAACTCATATTTGTCAATAAGTTTCTTGCACATCCACATCATTCTCTTTAGACAATCCTTTTTCATCCTCAACAGAATAAGGTGTGTGTGTGTGTCTGTGTGTGTGTGTGTGTGTGTGTGTGTGTATTTGGAATAACATGGTAATATAATATACTAATCCTCTCCACAGGGCTGTTGCTAGGAAAACACTTTGCAAACCTTAAATACATTTGTACTCTATATGTGAAAATTATTGTTGCTGTTATTTTTCTGACATCTTAGTATCTTCATACACAAAATGCAGATAAAGCTATCTGCACCTCTTTTACAATGATACTGAAAAATCAATGAGAAGCCCAAGCTCTTCCTTGTTAAGAATTGTTAACACTTCAGTTAATGCACGAGGTCATGACACAAAGGGATTCATATTGAACTAGTGTAGACACTAAATTTTAGAAGAGATGAGAGTCAGGCTTTTAGAATTTATATTTTCTTCCAATTAAAAAAAATTGGAGTTCGAGGTTTTATATTCCTCTTTTTGAAAGCAAAATTCCTGCCTACTACTGGTTTAAAGATTAATTTCTATTAGTCTTCCTGCTGTAGAATGCCATGAATCAAATCTATCAGATGTACCTAATTTGCTTTCAGTTGGTGTTAAATCTGCAATAGATTCAAAATGCAATTTGCATATGATCAATCAGTATCATCGCATGGCAAATATATTAATATTTTAATTAGCTACAAGCAGAAGAAAACACATTTATTCATCCAGCTTGCAGAAAGTGATAATAATAAAGTAGAGGGTGAATAAAACAAAACAACTAACAGCTCTAATTTTGTTGTCAATTTCATATCCTTATAATTACCTTTTAAACAGGCAATACTTTTCTTATGATAATCCCAGCTGTTTTCCAGTGACTTAAAATGAAGAAAAACATTTAAACTAATACTTTGAAGATAAGCAGCCACTTCTTTTTGATATTTGTCCCTAACAGACCACATCTCTTTTAGGTCTGAAAAAAATATGAAGTGGAAATTTTTTTTAATATTCATTGTTTTAATCATTTTGAAGGGTTAGAAAATGCATCTTATTTTAGATGTCAGACAAAATGATCCTTATTTGTAATGTCTGCATACATTTGGGAGAAATGACTGGGTGACTAAACATTCAAGAAGACACTATGTTCCCTGCTCAAAGTCATTTGTGCAAGTTCTGATTGAACAAATTGTACCATAGCCCATGAGGCAGAAAGACAAGACCTGTAGAAGATTTTTTGAATAACTTTTTCATTATTGTCAGGTTAAAGTTTCCCTCTCCTCCCTCTCCTCAGATGTCAAAATATCATAGATAAATAGTTAGAAGGGACTTTAAATATCATCTAGTCCAACTCCTTCCCCTTCATTTCAGGGATGAGGAAACTGTATCTTAGAGAAGTGTAGTGACTTATACAAAGCTCCACAGCTGGTGACACAAGCAGCATTGGAATCAGCTTCTCTGATTTGAAGTATACTACACTTTCTTTTGTGCCATACCTCTTCAAATAGTGGAAAACTACATCTAGGAAAGAAATAAAATCACAAAATCTCAGATTTGAAAGAAATCTCAGAGACCAATTATATCAATGCATAAATGCATAGTGAAAGAAGAAAGGAAAGAAATAGAGACAGAGACAGAAAAGGAGACAAAGAAATATAAGATAACAACAAAGAGAGACAGAGTCAAAGATAAAGAGGGAAAAGGAAAGGGGGAAAGAAAGGGAGAAGGAAAGAGAGTGGTAGGAAGGGAGAGAGCAAAAGAGAAAAAGGAGAGAACGGAAGAAAAAGAAGAGACAAGGGAAGAAAAAAGGAAGGAAGGAAAGAAGGAAGGAACAAGGAAAGGAAAAGAAAGAAAATATTTTAAGTGCTTACATGTGACTGGATTGTGCTAAGTGCTAATGATACAACTACAAGCATGCAACACAGTTTGCCTTCAAGGAGCTTATATTCTAATGAGTTGAAACATATAGAGAAGTGAAGAGTGACTTGGGAAGTACAGGGTAAAGGGGGAAGTATGATTTGCAGATGACTGGGATGTAAAATAAAGGCCTGGATCTGAACAACATAAGGTGAAATATTACCAGTCAGAACCCAGGGTAGTTCTAAAAAGAAAGTCCAAGTTTCTTGTGCAGACTGAATCATTTAGAGATATCTGAGATGATAATAAAAGCAACCTTTACTTATAGAACTCCACTGAAACTCTCCCCTCCTGAGACATTGAATTCGATTTGCTGAAAGCTTTTGTTGTTAGGAAAGGGTTCATTTCCACTGACTTTAATCCTAAATTTTCTTCTTTGCAACTTTCACTCATTGTCTTTAGACTGATCAATTATTAAGCATTTATCAGGTTCCTGAAAGGTACCAGACACATTGCTAGTTCTGCCCTCTGGGAGCAAGCAGAAGATATTTAATTGTTCACCCCCAAGACCACCCTTCAAATACTCAAAAACAGTCCAGTTGGACATCTTAAGTTTTTAGGACATCAAAATGCCAAAAACTAACTTCCTTCTCCCAGTCCCTTGCATTGTGATATGATGTGGGCTGTGTGTGTGTTGCCATCTTCCATCTTCCATCTTCCTCTCCCTCTCCCCAGGTTCCTCAGGCTTTTCATTTCAGAGACATTTTTGACTTCTTCTTCCAATCAACTAAGAGCTGCCTATTTCTCCCCTACAATCTCATTCATAATAATACCTTTCTTTACATTCTCACTGCAATATTCCTAAAGCTGTTAATTTCTTGAAAATAAATTACTATAATAGATACATATTGACTTTCTTCTCTCTCCCCAAAGAATGGAAGATAATCCTTTTCCAATTTCTTCTCTCTATCCCTACCTCAATATTCTTCCTAATGCATGATTCTGATGCCACTCCACCTTCAATGGCTCCTCTTAGACCATTACATAAAGAATAATCTCCTAATCTTAGAATTCAATATCCTTTATAATCTGATTTCAAACTATCTTTCCTGTCTTATCTCCTCCTACAACCCCAAATAAACTTCTGTTTCAACACTTGTTTTTAACCTGTCTTCTTCCATCTCCCCTGGTTTCTACCATCTCTCATGCAGATAGTAGAGTTTTTCCACGTCTGTCTGCATTTCTTAATTCCTTTAAGGTATAACTAAATGTAAACCAACCCATGAAACCTCCTCTTATTCCTCCCCCCTCTCCCAAATCTCCCAACTCCAGCAACTTGGAAAGTAAGTTCTGGTCTAATTTCTCATAGCTCTTTTGACCAGATCTCCTTTTATGTCCATCACATTCTCTATTATAGGATAAATTCTATGCTAATATGCAATATTCCTTTCCCTACTAAACTGTTACCTCTCTGCAATTAAGCTATGCATGGTAGTCGTTTTTGTGTCTCTGGTGCCTCGAATACCTTTCACATTTTAACTAATTGATAATTGATAAACTGCACTATTACAGGCAAAGACATTGCAGTGTTGAAGACTAGAAGAAATATGAAATGTCATAGGGTCATAGATCAAGATTTGAGAAGGAACCTCAGAGGTCTTCTAGTCTGTCCCCCTTCATTGAAAAGATAAGGAAATTGAGGACCATGAAGGGTAAATGACTTATTGCAGGTCACACAAGTATGAGAGGTGGGATTTGTGTATAGGTCTGGTGACTCCAGAGTCACCATTTAATCCAACTCCTTCATTTTTTCATATGAGGGACATTGAGAGTCAGAGAAGTCAATAACCTTTCCAAGGTCAAAGACAGAGAGTAGGGGACAGAAGAGGGATGGGAACTCATGTCCTTGACCCTAGATTCGATGCTGATTCCATCACACCATGCTTCCTCTTCATTTAAATATAAAGAAGGTATGTGTTTGTCCTTCATTGCCAAAGAAGACCATGCCATCAGAGAAATAATGACATGACTTGCACTTGACTTTATTTTGAGTGAGGGAGGGCTATGCAGGTCACTAGTCTCACTTCTCCAGAGCCATCTGAATCCAGTGACCAGATACTCATCAGGATGACTGAAGATGGCCCAGGATGAGGCAGTTGGGGTTAAGTGACTTGCCCAAGGTCACACAGCTAGTGAGTGTCAAGTATCTGAGGTGAGATTTGAACTCAGGTCCTCCTGACTCCTGCACTGGTGCTCTATCCGCTGCACCACCTAGCTGCCCCTAAATATAAAGAAAGGAGGAGGGTAAATAGAACCTTCATCATACTGAATGGAATGATATAAACATAAAGCCAGAAAACTTTAGGAATTTTCTAATTTATTCCTTTCATTTCATAGATGAGGAGATGGTATTGAGCACAGAGAAGTCCAAATTGTCAGTGTAAGGTGTATGTGTGTGTGTGTGTGTGTGTGTGTGTGTGTGTGTGTGTGTGTGTGTGTGTGTGTGTGTGTTGGAAGCAGGGAGAGCCATAAGAGAGAAGACAGGTAATAGCTTTCTTTTCATTACAACCCCAGAGGAGAAAACCTTTATATAGTTTTCAGAAAACTCTAAAAGGACACACCTGGAACCACCCACAGAGAGCTGCAACATTTCAAAGTGGAATGCTGCCAACATGCATGGCTTGGTGAGAAAATGTTCATGGTGGCTTTCCTTGGTGCATAGATAAGTGCCACAGAATGAATTCCAACTTGCTTCTAGATTACCTGGTACCTGCCTTAATTACTTCTGAGCAACCAGACCTGTCCTAAGAATTTCCAGGGACTACAGAATTTGAGGACCTGCCTTTATATTTAACATTGTTCTTCCAGGATGGGTTTTGAGAATTAGAATCATGCATTCACAGATTTAGAGGTCAAAGGGACCTTAGGGCTCACCTAGCAGCACCCCTTCGTTTTACAGATGGGTGACAGAAGCTTGGATACATTAAGTAGCATGTCATGCAGGCAATCCATGGTGGGACCAGGATTCAAACCAACATCCTATGACTATAAATCCAGCATTCTCAGCTTCATTTTCTCCCTTTGAGTGCTGCATTCTCTTCGGCTTCCTTGACATGGATTTCTTCATCACCACCTCCAAATGAATTGCTTTGAATCTTCCTTTTCTATTGGAAAGGTCTATAAAATACTGCCTCTATCTACCTACACACCCACATATCTTCTCACCCTCGCATTATTTTTTGTGTTTCAAATAAAACTTTTATTTATGTCTTTTGTTTTTACACCATTCCCTTTCTCAATGGAACTGTGGAGTAATGGTAGAGCCCTGGCACCGGGGTCAGGAAGACCTGGGTTCAGTTCCCACATTAGATACATGACGCTGAGCAGGGGCATAGAGGTGGAGAGTCAGAAGGAACCTCCTCAGTTATTCAGTCCTCTCTGCACTTCAGTTTCCTCATTTTTAAAATGAGGAAGGACTACATTAAATTCTAGATTTAAATTGCTGATACTGAAATCTCCTAATATACCCTTCTACCACTGAACCCTCCCTTGTAACCATGATTGCACAATAGAGCTTGAAATGCAGAGGCTGCCATTTTGTCTCCAACCCTTAGGGAGAGGAGAAGAGTAAGGAAAGAAATGATGCACTGCACGTGTCATGATGAGACCAGAAGCAAAAGTAGGCATTTGGAGACACTGCACAGAGGGCCCGCACTCTCTTCCTTTTCCTCTCTTTTTTGGGTTCAGAGTACAGATCTTCCTTTTCCCTTGATGACTGGAAGGTTTTATTGGAGGAGCACTGTCTTTCTGAAGTGTGTATTCATTCTCCATTGCTGAAGACCATGCCATCAGAGAAATGATGACATGATTTGCACTTGACTTTGTTTTGACTGAGGGTCACCTGTGCAGGTCACCAGTCTCACTTCTCCTCCAGAGCCATCTGAATCCAGTGACCAGATATTCATCAGGATGACTGGAGATGACCCAGGATGAGGCAATTGGGGTTAAGTGACTTGCCCAAGGTCACACAGTTAGTGAGTGTCAAGTGTCTGAGGTGAGACTTGAACTCAGGTCCTCCTGACTCCTGCACTGGTACTCTATCCCCTGCACCACCTAGCTGTATCTTTGTCATAGCAAGGAGAAGAGCAACCAATCTTACAAGAGGTAAAAGAATTCCATTCTGTTTTAGGAATGGCTGCCTGTGTTTGCACGTTACTGTTATGAAATATCTTCAGTTTAGATACATTATTTTAAGGTATTTATATGTTTGACTTTTTGTAGGACAACTAGGTGATGCAGAGGACAGAGTATAGGACCTACAATCAGAGAGACTCATTTTTCTGAATTCAAATAAGGCCTCAGACATTTACTAGCTGTGTGACCCTGGACAAGTCACTTCACCTAGTTTGTTTCAGTTGCCTCATTTCTAAAATGAGCTGGAGAAGCAAATGGTAAACCATTCCAATATCTTTACCAAGAAAACCTCAAATGGAATCAGAGTTCAACGTGACTGAAAAATGACTGAACATGACGTTTGGTTTTAGCTAGAAGTTCTCTCTTAAGCCTGTGACTCTCTCAGTGAGATTTTGATTCTCCCCATAATGTCTACTGGGCACTTTTTAACACATACCAAGAGCTGCCAGTTGAGAAATGGAGTCTACTATGCTCCCAAATTGCCATCCACTGCAGTGCTGTTAACACCTTAACATTTCAGATCACAGAGGATTGGGTTATAATGGCTACGTATCTTTGTAGAACACAGCTGGTAGTGCTAAATAAATAATAAATAACAGGTCTCTATTGAATATTTTGCCCAAGGTTAAGATTGCTTCTATTATAGAAGTATTATTTCTTTTTGTCAGTCTCCATAGTGTTTATTTAAAATACTGTTCCCTACTAATGAAAATATGTTTGTGACACACAAAACTTAAAAAGCTTAGAATTAGAGGGAACATTTGATGGCACCTTCTTCAAACTCTTCATTTTACAGATGAGAAAACTGAGGCACTGGGCAGTAAAATAACTTGCCTAACCTACAAAACTAATTTGTAGTAAAGATGAGAAAAAGGACTAATCTCTTAATTCTCAATCTTATATTCTTTTTCCTCTGGCAAGCAACCCAGAGTGAAAAAGAAGTTACAAGATCATTTGCTGCTCTGAATGGAAGGCGAACTTCAAAAGCTTCAGCAATTTGACACAGATGCACCTTCCTAACACTTGGTTGAAGATTATTCATGGTTTCTGGGCTCAAATGCTGGTATTTGAGGCCAGTGACTTGGAAAGAAAAGGTAGTTGCTGCTACATTTTAACAATACAAATCACTTTCCCCCTGAACTTAAAAAAAAAATTCTTTTTTGTACTCTTGCAGCCCGGGATTGACAAGCATGGGCAGGCACTCAGAAGCTAGTGTTGGGAGAAACAGCATTTAGTGAATTAAAGCTCTCTGGAGACAAAATTTGCTCAAGAGGATAATGTCAATAAGCAATGAGATTTTTAAACAAAAGCAAAAATGAAGGCAGCACCACCATAACGTATCAGAAGGAGCAGTGAATAGGACAGAAAATATGGGCTACTCATCATCTGCGTAAAAACAAACCAAAAGACAGAAATCACCCAAAGTCTAGATGAAGAAATGCTAGGAAGATTCTGGAATGAAAGGTCATTTAGGGTACAGCTTCCTCTCAAATGCTCCAAATATACTAGAAAAAGGTCCCCCAATAGATGAAATGTATCAATGGCTAGAAAAGAAAAATTGAAAAAAAAATAAACAGCACAAGATCATTCTTACAGAAAGAATAATTGAAGACTAGCTCATCAACCCATCTTTTCCTGGGCATCCATCAGCACTTGGTCTTTATCAATGATTTACTATTAGAATTAAAATCTTGGCAATCTTTGGGAGAGAACCACGCCCAGAGCCAGGTGAAGTTCATCAATCAAACTGACCCAGACTTGTGAGAGGAAAAGAAGAAGGAGTCAATGGAAGATTTTGGAGCCAGCAGAGGGAGGAGAAGACCATGAAGGATGCAAGGACACTAAGACACTATTCTACTTACTTTTATTTAATACTAATAAATATTAGTATTTATATGCTAATATATTTATATATTATTATACTATATATTATACTATATATAAATACTATGTATTATTTCTATAGAATTTATATACTATATTGGAGTAAATAAGCAGCCAATAGCAGGAGAGAAAGGTGGAGAGATCTGAATTCTTGGAATATCCCCTCAGCAGTGATTCTAGGGATTCTTCTAGATGTAAGTTATAAAAATAAACACAGAAAAGAGAGCTTTGTAGATGTAGTTCTCTGGTACCAGATTTTGAGGGGCTGTTGTTTTTAGGAGATTTGAAAAAAATTGATTCTTCTGAAAGAGTGTTAGTTATCTGTTACTAAAAGAGAAGTCAAACGCCAAAGGCACAAGAAAAGGAGGGGGTGAACCAGGGCACTTGTAAAGAAGTAAATTTGCTGAAGGAAAAGGAAAACCTTTGACTAATAGTTTCTGTTAAAGACCACTATTTTTCATACAAATACCATTTTGACACAGTTATTAAAGCTAATAAAACCTAGAAATTTGCATCATAAGCCAGAAAATAATGGCTCCATTAACCTAGGGGTTTGTAGTTATTCTCTGTGATATAAAAGGCCTCTTTTCACCTCTTATCCTTCCAATTTGTAAGAAATGGTGACTTTATATCACATAGCATTCATAAACCATTCAATTTCAATTCATATCAATATATTTACCTGTGTTATTATTCCCTATGCTCGTTGTTGAAACTGTAGGAGAGGGAGATTACATTAATTACCAATACTCTATTACCAATAATTACAATATTACCAATAATACCTAGATGCACTATGCCATGATGGCTTTCAGAACATCATAGTGGAAAAGACAGATGTTGACTGGAAGTTAGGTAGGTTCAGAACTGGTTGAACATGTGGCCACAAAGGGTGGGGATTAATGACTCAAAATCAATGGAGGGCCTCCAAGATCATTTTTTTACTTCTTTTCCACTCTACTTTTTTATTTTTTGAAGCATACCATTTTAATGAAGTTCAAGGTCATCCTTATTTTTTCCGTTACATCAAACTGAGTCATTGAACTTTCAATTCATTAAAATCATTAGCTATTTTCCCCAGTAAAACAGCCATCTAAATGTACCTATCTTGCCTTATGTAAGTCAAATTGGTGTGTGTCTGTGTGTGTGTGTGTGTGTGTGTGTGTGTGTGTGTGTATGTGTGTGTGTATTCAAGACCAAGACTTTATCTCTTTTGAATAGCATAGAGGGCTGTCCCTGGAGTCCAGAAGATTCATCATTCTGACTTTAAATATGGTCTCTGATATTATAGCAGCAAGCACTCTGACACAGGCAGGATGGCCTCCTAGCACAAGTTCTTAGATCTGCTCTTCTTAAAGGAAAGCAAATATTAAGGGGGTGAATAATCTTTTTAAATCACATATACCAACAGAGAAACAACAAGCAGAGAAATAAAGAAGAACAGACAGGACTTCAATCTGACCATAAGCAATGTGTACATCGCATACCAAAAGACAGATCCAGCTGTCTGACCATTACATACATACATAGTTACCAGAGAGAGAAGCACCAACATCTGGGTTTTCAAAGCAAGGGGGCTTCTTGAAAGTTATGCAGAGTCTCATCTGGAACATGAATCTTCTTCCAAAGAGTAAGCCCCTAAGCAAAACCTCACCTCAGAGTTTATATACATTCTTCAGAGCTAGAGGGCATCAGAATCTTCTTGACTTGGTGCCTCATTAGAAATTAACAAAAGGTGTGGGTCTCCTACAAAACAAGCTGCCTCTAATCAAGCTCCCCTTAATGGACTTCACCTGAGGTCTATTAATGGGCAGGGAAGATTTTTAACTCCCATTACAGATACTAACTAGCTGTGTGACTATAGGCAAGTCACTTAATCCTATTTACCTCAGTTTCTCATCTGTAAAATGAGCCAGAAAAGGAAATGGCAAACCATTGCAGTATCTTTGCCAAGAATACTCAAATGGGGTCATGAAGAATTGAATATGACTGAAATATCTGAACAATTATTTTTACTATTGAATTTTATCTTACTAGATTCAGCCCAATACTTTATCTTGTCAAGATCCTTTGTGGTCTCCCATTACTCATTTTACTCATTTAATTAGCTATGCTTTCAATCTCTGCTCTTTGTCACCAGAAATTTTTTTTCAATTTAAATTTATTTATTTAAGTTTTCAAAGTTCATTTCCACAAAATTTTGGGTTCCAAATTTTCTCCCCATTTCTCCCCTCCCCCCACTCCAAAACGCCGAGCATTCTAATTACCCCTATCACCAAACTGTCCTCCCTTCTAACATCTCTCCCTTCCCTTATCCCCATCTTCTCTTTAGTCCTGGGGCAAGATAACTGTCTAAACCCCATTACCTGTATTTCTCATTTCCTACTTGTATGCGAGAACAATACTCAACAGTTGTTCCTAAAACTTTGAGTTCCAACTTCTCTTCCTCCCTCCCTCCTCACCCATTTCCTTTGGGAAAGCAAGCAATTCAATATAGGCCATATCTGCCTAGTTTTGCAAATGACTTCCATAATAATCGTGTTGTGTAATACTAACTATATTTCTCCCCATCCTATCCTGCCCCCCATTTCTGCTCTCTCTTTTGACCCTGTCCCTCCCTAAGAGTGTTGACTTCTAATTGCTCCCCCTTCCCATTGCCCTCCCTTCCATCATCCACCCCATCCTGCTTATCCTCTTCTCCCCCACTTTCCAGTATTGTAAGATAGGTTTTCATACCAAAATGAGTCGAATATGATGAGAGTAAGCTTCGTGTTTTATCTCTCACCTCCCCCCTTTTTCCTTTCACTGAAAAGTCTTTTACTTGCGTCTTTTATGAGAGATAATTTGCCCCATTCCATTTCTCCCTTTCTCCTCCCAATATATTTCTCTCTCACTGCTTAATTTCATTATTTTAAGATATGATCCCATCCTATTCAATTCACTCTGTGCACTCTGTCTCTATGTGTGTGTGCGTGTGCATGTGTGTGTGTGTAATCCCACCAACTACCCAGATACTGAAAAAAGTTTCAAGAGTCACAAATATTGTCTTTCCATGTAGGAATGTAAACAGTTCAACTTTAGTAAGTCCCTTATGACTTCTCTTTACTGTTTACCTTTTCATGCTTCTCTTCATTCTTGTGTTTGAAAGTCAAATTTTCTTTTCAGCTCTGGTCTTTCCATCAAGAATGCTTGAAAGTCCTCTACTTCACTAAAAAACCATTTTTTCCCCTGAAGCATTATACTCAGTTTTGCTGGGTAGGTGATTCTTGGTTTTAGTCCTAGTTCCTTTGACTTTTGGAATATCCTATTCCATGCCCTTTGATCCCTTAATGTAGAAGCTGCTAGATCTTGTGTTATCCTGATTGTATTTCCACAATACTTGAATTGTTTCTTTCTGGTTGCTTGCAATATTTTCCCCTTGACCTGGGAACTCTGGAATTTCACCTCAATGTTCCTAGGAGTTTCTTTTTTTGGATCTCTTTCAGGAAGTGATTGGTGGATTCTTTCAATATTTATTTTTCCCCCTAGTTCTAGAATCTCAGGGCAGTTTTCCTTGATAATTTCATGAAAGATGATGTCTAGGCTCTTTTTTTGATCATGGCTTTCAGGTAGTCCCATAATTTTTAAGTTGTCTCTCCTGGATCTATTTTCCAGGTCAGTTGTTTTACAGTGAGATATTTCATATTATCTTCCATTTTTCCATTCTTTTGGTTTTGTTTTGTGATTTCTTGGTTTCTCATAAAGTCATTAGCTTTCATCTGTTCCATTCTAATTTTGAAAGAACTATTTTCTTCAGTGAGCTTTTGAACCTTCTTTTTCATTTGGCTAATTCTGCTTTTTAAAGCATTCTTCTCCTCACTAGCTTTTTGGGCCTCTTTTGCCATTTGAGTTAGTGTATTTTTGAAGGTGTTAAATTCTTTATCATTTTTTTGGATCCCCTTTAGCAAGCTATTGACTTGCTTTTCATGCTTTTCTTGCATCTCTCTCATTTCTCTTCCCAAATTTTCCTCTTACTTGATTTTCAAAATCCTTTTTGAGTTCTTCCACAGCCTGAGACCGTTGAATATTTATTTTGGATGTTTGGGATACAGAAGTTTTGACTTTTATGTCTTTCCCTGATGGTAAGCATTGTTCTTCCTCATCTGAAAGGATGGGAGAAGATATCTGTTCACCAAGAAAGTAACCTTCTATAGTCTTATTTTTTTTCCTTTTTTTGGGCATTTTTCCCAACCAGTTACTTGACTTTTGGGTCCTTTGTCAAGAGTAGGCTATATCTGGGAATCTGTAAGATTTTAGTTCCTCCTAGGTGGCATAGTCAAGCACATACACTACTCTGGGAGCAGAGAGAGATTTTTGCGCCCAAAATCTTAGCAGAGTTTCTTCTCCACAGCCACCTGGCCTCCAGTTCTGCCAAGCCAGCACTGGGGGGCTGAGATTCAGTTAAGCTGTGGGGGCAGGGTCACCATTCAGTGTGAGATAAAGATCTGCTCCCTCAGGGCCTCTACACAGTGCTAAGATAAGAATGGGCTGCTCAGTGACCCCAGGGTTTTAAGATCCAACAATGGATACAGGCTGCTGTAGAAACTGCTGCCTGCCCAATGTGGCCTCCGTGGCAGCTGCCTGTTGCCAGAGCTATGGGAAGGCGCTTCTCTCTTCACAATCAGCTGAAAAAACCCTGTCACTGACCTTTGGCACCTGTGGGTTGAGGGATCTGTGAACCTGCTGCTGCTGTGACTAGGGATTCTGCAACTGGAGATTCTGCCCCTGAGGTGTCCTCCTCTCAGAGACACACCATGCTGTGGCCAAAGCTGGGCTGGGCTCCACTCCACATCCCATGCAACAGACGTTTCCCATGGGCCTTTCAGGTCACCCTGGACTAGAAATCTCCTCCACTCTGTTGTTCTCCACTTCTGCTGCTCCAGAATTTGTTGAGAGTCCCTCTCTGCAGGTATTTTATGGGCTGTGTGGGGAGAGCCTGCATATGTGTGTCTTTCTACTCTGCCATCTTGGTTCCACCCCCCTTTTCCATTCTATTTTACCAAAGATCACACAGCTAATAAGTGTCTGAGGCCATATTTGAACTCAGGTCTTCTTGATTGTAGATCCAGTGCTCCAGCTAGTGCCAGCACAGTCTAGCTGCTCTTCTGAGTTTACTTACTTGTGCGTATATTTTGATATCCTGCATGCATGGGCACAGAAGGGCATGGACACAGATGGATGGACAGACATACACACACACAAACACAAACATAAAGTCCTTGAAGGTATACAGTTGCTTTTTGGGGAGGTGGAGGGTCACTTATATTTGTTTTTTTAGCATGTACTAAAACTACAGTGTCCTTTAGTATGTGTTTTTCCTAAAACAACTAGCTGCAAAAACTCAGTTGAAACAACTGAATGGCAAGTTTATAGAACTTGCACATGATATACAAAGCTAAGAGGCCCAGTATAAATCCTTAACAGACAAACATTCTACACACTTTTACCAAAGTGATTTTCCTGAAATGCAGAGCTGACCACTCACTCTCCTATTCAGTCAAGTCCAGTGACTTGCCTTTGCCTCTAAGGCCAAAAAGAAACTCTTCTATTCAACTTTTAAATCTCTTGCCAGTTTTGTCACACCATCCTCATTGAAAATTCTCCTTTAGGCTAATATTGTGAGCCATCCAAACTGGCTTTCTCTCTCTTCCTCACACAATGTCCTGAATTTGCACCTTAATTGGCCTGAAATATGGAGTTATCACTCCCACATTGTGACTTTCTCTATTGAGGTATCAATATATCATGGGTCAGCATAAGAAATTAAATGGAAATTTTGTGAAATTTTGTAGATGCTACAAGTGAGCCATGAAGTCCAGAAGATGAGAGAGAAAAAACTCAGAAATGCATACAATAGATGTATGGTATTGTATAATATCAACACATTTTATCTTTTAATGCCAAAATTATACCCAAATTTTACAATAAGGTACTGTAAACACTCCATAAAAGAAAAAGAAAAAAATTTGGACTTCTCTGGTATGAAGGGAGAGCCAAAAAATTTTACACATTTTTTTTCAGATTGAGGGGGCGCTACACCCTTAACCTCTGTGATGTGGAAGAGATAACTATACTCCTTTCTCACCTCTACCCCATAGCATTCTCTCTTCCTTCAAGACTAAACTCGAGCACCACATTCTACATGAAACCTTGCCTGATCTCCTCTAAGTATCTGTCAATACCTTCCCTCCCAACCTGTCTTATATTTGAACACTTTGCATATGTCTATATTTATTCTCCTTACGTTTATGCTGTATATATTTATGTATGGATGAGTTGTTTCCTCACTAGAATGCAAATTCTTTAAGAGAAGAAATTGTTTCATTCTTTATACTTGTATTCCCAGGTCCTCGCACAATGCCTGGCACATAGTAGACACTGAATTGATGCTTGTTCATGGATTAATCAACCATCCTTCATTTTTGTTTCCTTGTTAAGCACAGACTAACATTCTATTCTCTCAGACATCTTGCCACATCTCAGTTACTATACTTTAGTGAAAGCTCTGGGTCAAGGTCCGCCATGCCTCTGGCTTGTTTGCCATGTCCTTTCGCATTTGTAGACGTTGTTTTGGAAAAATATGAAATAGTCAAATTCAGGAGCCCAGGGAAATAAAGTCTAACAAAAAGTAATACAATTATTTCCCCAGAGCAACTTGGGTTTGTTTGTTGTTTTGTTTTAAAGGTTCCTTGGTGTCAAGAGGAGGAAAAGTAATTTTTTTCATGAATGTTTTCCGTGTTTTCAATCAATTTAACAGGCAGTACTCATGATAGGTTTTTTGCTTACACAAAGGTACCTGTCATTTGTACTATGAAACTTATAAAACTATGGTCTTTTAACAGTTTGGGCAAAGAGAACATGAACTGTGAAAATGTGTCAGTATTTAATTGGATTTTCAGTATAATACAATGTATTTTCAAAATAATTATGTCAAAGTCTGTGTGGTATTGTAGATAGGGAAATTGGTCTCAGAACCAGCAAGACTGGTTCAAATTCTACTTCTGACATATACTATGTGACAGCAGGCAAATCACTTAATCTCTCTGGACTTTGGACAGCTCTTTCAGACTATAAAATGCCAAGAAGTTGGCCACTTCTATTGGTGGAGGGAATTTCCTCTTCGAGGGAATTTCCTATACCGAGGAAATCACAGATCGAATATTAATTCTATTATTATGTATTTCTTCATATAAAAGAAACTTGGACTCACAGCTGGAAGAGAATATAGTCACAATCTAGTCCAATTAACTCATTTTAAAGATAAAAAATCTGAGATCTTGAGTAGTCACTTGACTTTCTGAATGTCACCGAAGCAGCATATGATTGAACCAGGATGTGAACCAAGGTCCTCAAAATGTAAATCAATCTATTTATACTATCTATTACAATATATTGGATTAACCACTAGAGCATTTCTGATCTCGGTTTACAAAGCCTGAAAACAACTAGGATTTCTCATATCTATCTTTTGTCAGTTTGATTCTAGGAAAGTTCTGGAGATGTTTCAAAGAACTTCATGATATTTTTTAATGAATATGATTTTTAAAGGTAATAGTGAATTAAACAAAAGGAAGCCAACTTTGACCCTATTAAAAATACAAATATGCTAATTACTTAAAATCTGTTATACCCAGGGCTTCCAGATTTCCTGGGCTTAATTTCCTCCCCTACATAATGAAGGGTGGCACATATCCCCTCTAAGGTCCTTTCTCATTCTAAATGTCTTACCCTATGATTCAGCACCATACTTGGGTAACTTTGAACAAATCAATTAATTTGTCTGGGGCTGTTTCCTCATCTGTAATATGGAGGGGGAATTGGACTAGATAAATGAGTCAATCAATCATCAACAATTTATGAAACATCTACTATATGCCAAGAACTATACTAGGTAACGAGGATAGAAGTACAAAGAATGAAATAATGTCTACTTGTGCTTACATTCTAATGGGGTAAAATACATCTGGCATAGGGGATAGAACTCTGGCTGTACTCAGGAAGCCCCGAGTTCAAATATTGTCTCAGCTGCTTACTAGCTGTGTGACACTAGGCAAGTCACTTAACCTGTCAGCCTCAGTTTCTTTGTCTATAAAATAAGTGCTTAAATAGATGGCTTCTGAGGTCCCTTCCTCATTGCTGTATGCCTGTGAAACCTAAACAGTCTATCAGCACCATACCAGAAAATTGAACCACTTTCATTTGTACTGTCTTAGGAATATTCTGAAGATTAATTGACAAGGTAAGGTACCAGACACTGAGGTCCTTCTTTGAGCTGAATGGCCAAGAATTAAACTCTCCTGCAGACAGTGCAACTCCTCATTGTTTGAAGGCCAGGATGTATGCTTCCCTCAAAGACTATTTTATGAAGAACTCACACAGGTCAAGCATTCACATGGAGGTTAGAAGAACTAATACAAGGACAATCTCAAGGTTTCTCTGGAGAATTTTGGAATCAATTGTGAGATGCTGGAGCAGGACTGCCCAACATGATGTGCCCACATCCAAAAAGGTTCTTTATTCTTTGAGTGAAGTAGAATGCAGTAAGCTCAAAGGAAATGTAAGAAATACATCTCCACTCCAAATGTTCTTATGGACTATTTGTGCCTGTGGTAGAGCCTTCTGATCTTATATCGATGTGATCAGCCACAGTTGGACAAACTGTACATTGATCAGGACATCATGATGTCATTTTGGTCCTCTCTGAGCCTCCCTGGCCAGGTGGAAGCTAAGCGGCTTAATGAATAGAATGAGGGCTGTGGCATTAACACCGGAGCTTAAATGCTGACTCAGACACATCCTGCTTGTGTAACCCTTAACCAGTCACTTAACCTCTATTGCTTTCACTTTCTTAATCAGTAGAATGAGAAATAATAATAATAGTACCTAGTGGGCTGTCTGGAGGATCAAATGACATAACACCATCTACATAAAGTGCTTTGTTGTTGTTTAACCGATCCTGACCCTATTTGGGGTTTTTTAGTAAAGATACTAGTGTTATTTGCCATTTCCTTCTCCTACTGATTTTTGTTGTCTACTCATTCAGTTACGTCTTATTCTTCATGACCGCATTTGGGGTTTTCATGGAAAAGATTCCAGACTGCTTTGTCATTTCCTTCATCACCTCATTTTATAGATGAGAGAACTGAGGCAAGTGGAGTGAAGTGACTTCCCCAGGGTTACACAGCTGGTAAGGTCAGATATGAACACAGGTTTTCCTGACTTCAGGTCAAGTGCTCTATTCACTGAGCCACCTAGGGGCCTTGGAAAGTGTTTTGCAAACCATAAAACATTATAAATCTTTCATTCTTATTGTTATTCAAATGATGAAAGCTAAGTAATGAAAACGACTTTGGTTGTCTGAGTAACCCAATCAAATCAAAAGGCTTTTCCAGGTAAATCCCCAACTCAAAGCACCTTTTCCTCTAAGCAGTTACCTCGTACATGCCTTGTACTTATCTTGAACATGACTAGTCATTTTCCTGTTCATCTTCACCAACAGGAAAGGGACTGAATTTTTATATTTCTTTTCATCCTTGGTATTTAGCCCAGCGCATAGCATATAGCAAGTGCTTAAAAAATGTGCATTGTTTGACTGACTGACGATGAGATGCTAATGTTGCCTGGCTAGCCACTAGTCACTACTACAACAAATAAAACCCCACACAAAGGTGAATGGACCAAGCTTTCTATCATAGCATTGGACCATCCCACACTCTCTGCCTGTACTCAAAAGCAAAATACAGATTATTCTTAGATGATCTATTTTGTATTTTATCTGTGCTTCTTCTGTTCACATACATAATCAAGGGCTGGCTCCGTATGTGTATGCATATGAATGTATGAAAGCAAACTATTACAGGAAATTGCACTATCTCATCTGGTAAATACTCTGGAACTCTCATTGCTAAGAGAAGGGAGAAGCAAGACTGTGATACAATCAATTCCCATGAAAATGATATACTCAGAGCAGCAGTTTGCAGAAGGATGGACACTGATATTCTATTGTCCCTTCCTTTCAATAGCATCTCAAAAAAAGTCAGTGCTAACTGATTACACACCTTTGTTGGTGACTCAGCCCATCATAAGAATCCATCTAGCTAAGCAGTAAGAAAAGAGATTGCCCATTTGGGCTGTGTTTCCATTAGCAACATTGATAGTTTCCGGGGGAAATCTAATGACTAGAACATGAACTTAGCACTGAGAACTTGGATGTTGAGAGAAACTTTAGGACTGACAGCACAGTGTATTAGAGTTGGCAGCAGTATGAATGGAATTCATACTAGATGGAATGACAATTAGGAACAGTGTGAACTTGGCCAAGTCAGGGAGCATCATTTCCCACAACTCTAAAATGGAGGTGCTAATACTCACACTAACTTCCTAAGAGATCATAGGATCAGTCATAGAGATGTTAGAAGTCATTGAGTCTAATCCCTCCTTTTTACAGTTAAGGAAACTGAGATACTGAGACATCAAGTGATTCACCTGAGGCCACCTAGGTAAGATCAGAATTCCAAGTCAAACCCAGATCTCACTCCAATCAGTTTTCTTTTCTCTGTGCCTCCCTGACACCCTTTAACCTGCTTCTCCCATACAACTATTAGTTGGTCAAAGGTAACCCACCACGAGTCATTCCTTTGCTCTTCTGATGACCTATAAAAATTTTTCAGAAACTCCGCTATCCTGTGACTCACATGCATACAGGATCATAGGGAGAATATAATTTAAAAATTTTTTAAAAATGTTTTGTTTCACTACTCAGCGCAGCAGCAGCTCTTCTTTCTCCACAGCGGTCAGCTACAACCCCCGGTTCCCCAGCAACCATGTCGAAGGGACCCGCAGTTGGCATTGATCTTGGCACCACTTACTCCTGTGTGGGAGTCTTCCAACATGGGAAAGTGGAGATCATTGCTAACGACCAAGGAAACAGGACCACCCCCAGCTATGTCACCTTCACAGACACAGAATGTTTAATTGGTGATGCTGCAAAGAATCAAGTTGCAATGAACCCCACCAACACAGTTTTTGATGCCAAACGTCTGATTGGTCGCAGATTTGATGATGCAGTTGTACAGTCAGACATGAAGCACTGGCCTTTCACGGTGGTGAATGATGCACGCAGGCCTAAGGTCCAAGTGGAGTACAAAGGGGAGACCAAAAGTTTCTATCCAGAGGAAGTGTCTTCTATGGTCTTGACCAAGATGAAAGAAATTGCTGAAGCTTATCTTGGGAAGACCGTCACAAATGCCGTCGTCACAGTACCAGCCTATTTCAACGATTCCCAACGTCAGGCCACTAAAGATGCTGGCACCATTGCTGGTCTCAATGTGCTCCGAATCATCAATGAGCCAACTGCTGCTGCTATTGCTTATGGCTTGGACGAAAAGGTTGGTGCCGAGAGAAATGTGTTGATCTTTGACCTTGGAGGTGGTACTTTCGATGTCTCCATTCTTACCATTGAAGATGGCATCTTTGAGGTCAAGTCCACAGCTGGGGACACCCACTTGGGTGGGGAGGACTTTGACAACCGAATGGTCAACCATTTCATTGCTGAGTTCAAGCGAAAGCACAAGAAAGACATCAGTGAGAACAAGAGGGCTGTTCGCCGTCTTCGCACCGCTTGTGAACGTGCAAAACGCACCCTCTCTTCTAGTACCCAGGCCAGTATTGAGATTGACTCCCTCTATGAAGGTATTGACTTCTAAACATCAATCACTCGAGCCCATTTCGAAGAGCTGAATGCTGATCTCTTCCGTGGTACACTGGACCCTGTGGAAAAGGCCTTAAGAGATGCCAAGCTAGATAAATCACAGATTCATGACATCATCCTGGTGGGTCGTTCCACTTGAATTCCGAAAATCCAGAAGCTTTTGCAAGACTTCTTCAATGGCAAGGAGCTCAACAAGAGTATCAATCCTGATGAGGCTGTTGTTTATGGTACAGCTGTTCAGGCTGCCATTTTGTCTGGAGATAAATCTGAGAACATGCAGGACTTGTTGCTGTTGGATGTCACTCCTCTTTCTCTTGGAATTGAAACTGCTGGTGGAGTTATGACTGTTCTGATCAAATGTAATACCACCATCCCCACCAAGCAGACACAGACATTTACCACCTATTCGGACAACCAACCTGGTGTGCTTATTCAGGTTGATGAAGGTGAGAGGGCAATGACAAAGGATAACAACCTGCTTGGCAAATTTGAGCTCACAGGAATCCCCCCAGCACCCAGAGGTGTTCCTCAGATTGAAGTGACATTTGACATTGATGCAAATGGCATTCTCAATGTTTCTGCTGTGGATAAGAGCACAGGCAAGGAGAACAAGATCACCATCACCAATGATAAAGGACATCTGAGCAAGGAAGACATTGAGCGTATGATCCAGGAGGCTGAGAAATACAAGGCTGAGGATGAGAAGCAGAGAGACAAGGTGTCTTCCAAGAATTCTCTTGAATCTTATGCTTTCAACATGAAGGCTACAGTGGAGGATGAAAAACTGCAAGGCAAAATTGGTGATGAAGACAAACAGAAGATCCTTGACAAATGTAATGAAATAATCAACTGGCTGGATAAGAACCAGACTGCTGAGAAGGAAGAATTTGAGCATCAGCAGAAAGAGTTGGAGAAGGTCTGCAACCCCATCATTACCAAGCTGTACCAGAGTGCAGGGGGCATGCCAGGAGGCATGCCTGGTGGATTCCTGGGGGGTGGAGCAGCCCCATCTGGAGGTGCTTCTTCTGGACCCACCATTGAAGAGGTGGACTAAACAACAGAAGAAAGAGCATTCCACACAGCTTTTCCAAAAATTGAAGGACTCAAAATTTGTAGCCAAGGCAGTGGCAGTTTAAAAGTAACATTTAAGCTACTGTATAAATCTGGGCATTCTGAATACTTGAATGTGTGCAGAGGGGAGAGAAGTGAACAACATTGCACTTTATCAGTACTGTAAACAAGTGGAAATGCAATTCTTGTCCTGGAGAATAAAAATTATTTAAAATTGGCACCATAAAAAAAAAATGTTTTGTTTCAGCAAGAACTTTGGGGTCATTGAAAATATTGGGCAAATTTTCCAAAGCAATCTAGTTCTCTATTCAGTTCTGGATCCAAGTCACTGAATGCAGAGGGTCCTTCCAAGATGTGCTGATAGATCAGCTCTATGAGTTGTCTAGTCAACTGCATATCAATCATAGTCTGGACAACAGGCACTGATATACTCATAGATTTAGATCTGGAATGGTCCTAAGAGTCCTGAGTCCAACTACATCATTTTAAGGCTGCAGTAACTGAGGCTAAGATGAGGCAATAAAAAACTGAACAGAGGTGAGGCACCATGTCCAGGGTTACATGGCTGGTATGTGCCTCAGGAAGGATGTAAGCCTAGGTCTTCCTAACTCCAAGTCCTGCTGGCCATCCATTGAATCATACTTCCTACCCATTACTCCTCTGCTTGGATTTTCAGTGTGAAGAGTTAGAATGAGTTCATTTGATAGAAATAATATGCTCTGTAAATTAGCAGCTAATTTGTAGCAGGGTATTTTTTTTTAATGGTCTCTGTTTCTATTCTCAGAGCAGGAGAGGTTCAGTATAAGAAAGAAAAGAGAGAAAACATTTCCCCCCCCCCTCCCCCCGCCCCGCACTAAACTTTGAATTAGAGACTCTTTTTGAAAATCCTGCTCTGTTTCTTAACTGATTGCATGACTTTTGGCAAATCACTAGACCTTTCTGGGCAGGGCCTCCATTTCCTTATCTGTAAAATGAGGAAGTTGGACTCAATGAGCTCTAGTTCTGAGCCCAGCTTAAAATCTATCACCTTTTTCCACTGCTCTGTCCTGTTTTTTTCAACACAGCTTACAAGTACTTACAAGTAGGTTTTCTGAGTTAGCAGGGAGAATACCCACTAGTTCTTACCAGAATTCTGCATGCCATTAGTTTTTTGTAGGTATATTTTAGAATTCAAGGCATTTATAGAGCTACTTATCCCTTCCTTTCTTCCTTTCTTTTCTTTCTTTCTTCTAAAGAGTTAAGAATTTCTGACGGACAGACATAATCACAGTCAGAGGTCTAGGGGTGATAAAATGAATGAACCTCCTGGAACGTCTTCCCAAAGCATGACTGCTTTATGGTTATTTGATTCCTGAATTAAAGCAACTGGCTGATATACATAAGATCTAAGATTGATAGTGACCTTAGCCTAATGAATTGTGCTTTATTTGAGAAAAGTCTCCAGAGAGAGAAGTGATGAACTCTGTGTGCATGCTGAAGTATAATTTTCTTACTTTCTTTATTTTTCTTGCTATTTAAAAAAATATGGCCAAATATGGAAATGTTTTGCATGATTTCACATGTATAATTGATATCATATTGCTTGCCTTCTCAGTGAGTGGAGGAGGAGTTGGGAGAGAGAGAAAGAAAGGGAGGGAAAGAAGAAGGGAGGGAGTTAAGGGAGGAGATAATTTGGAACTCAAAATTTAAAAAGAAATGTTAAAAATAAAATTTTTTTTAAAAATATCATCATTATTGCCAGGCCTTCATGAATTTATAATCTACTTGACAGTATAAGACATAAAAAATTAACTCAGACAAGGAAATATAATCCAAATGCAGATAATAAACACGGAAGGGCAATGGACCAAGTTCTACTTAACCAACAGGTCAACATACAGGAAAACAATATATAATCATACTAGAAATATCACTAAGCTAAATATATCCTTTGAGAGGGTACTAAATAAAACATATAACTTCAAACATACCCATATTGTTGATTTCTTTAGTTTCCCTCTTTTGTATTATTTCTTATAAGGGTAGGTTTTCTGAGGGAAGGAGGCAGTTACTACAGAATTGACAGTGATGTATAAAGGAAAGTAACACAAAAATACTGGATTAAAAAAAGACTATACTTTTGAAAAATGAACTACCTATCACATAACCCAAATTTCTATCATTTGACATCCAAAATAGGGATTTCCCCATTTCAAACAACACTGATTTTCATAATACAATAAAAGTTTGTAATTTCATTTTGATTTCTCCATTAAAAAATAAAGGAGAAAATAAGAAAAGGAAAATTGAGTCAGCTTCAGATAGGTAAATACAAAGAAGTGGCAAGATGGGATAGAGATACTGGACATTCTAAGGTAGGAGAATGAAGTAGCAGCAGCTCACTGTGACATAAGCAAAGGCTGAAATTATACAAAAGAATAAAAAGACTTGGAGAGGAATCAAGTTTGTCTTTCCAAACAGAGCTTCAAGAATGCTGTTACTTTTCTCAGTTCCTGGTTGGTTTCTGCGTTTGTATCTTTGTTATTGTTATAAAATGAACCCACATCTCTGATGTACAAGTCAGAAAGTGAGTGAGAGGAAAATCTCAGTGTGGGACGACTTGGGAGGTGGTGGGTGTAATCACAGTGGCACTGTGAGCCACCTGGTGTGGGGGGTTTATCTAAGAGTTCCTAGAGATGAGGAATAGTTCCTATAGCAGAGATGGAAGGTTGTTCCCTGCTGTTCTGAAAATGGTAGAATGAAAGCTTTGAAGCATGGGGCTGTTTCTAGGTCTCAATGTCAAGATGTGCAGTATACAAACTATCAAACTTTGCCAATGTCAAACCATCATGTCCTTCAACCTGAAATGGCTCTGTCCCTAGTTATTTCAATTAAATTTTTATACACATAAATGGATCCAAGTGTCTTAGGGAAAATCCTTCAAGAAGCTGCTCATTAAACCAATATAAAATCATATAGTCAATGGATCATATCACTAGTGACAGGGACAATAGTTACTGGACCTGTAATTTCATGGGTGCAGGGAAATCCTAGATGAGGAAACTCCTTTGCTAAAATTCCCTCTACCTGATCTGTTATTTATAGTCTTGAAGTTTTCTAGAGTTCTAAAAGTTTAAGTGAATTTTGAAGAAGCACATAGGCAATATATGTCAAATGAAGGATTTTGATCCAGTTCTACCTGACTCCAAAATCCATTCTCTATTCATGGTTCCATACTGGAAGGATTTTCAGAGATTGCTAAGTCCAAATTTCTCACCTTACAGATGAGGAACTTGAAGTCCAGGTGATTTATCCAGGGTCACACAGCTAGTAAACAATTGATGCAGGATATAATTATCCAGAATTGGAAGGGACCTCAAAAGTCATTTAATCAATCTAATGCCAACTTGAATGGGAAATTCCACTAGGATGAGGGTTCTTAAACTTTTTTCTTCATAGATTTTGGCAATCACTTCTTGATTACTCAGAAAAAGGTAATGTTTTTAAATACTAAAAAATGCACAAGGTTAAAAAACCAAGTACAGTGAAAATAAAGATTTTTTCCCATCTAAGTACACAGATCTTGTAAAATTTATGATCCATGGACCCCATGTCAAACATCTCTGCTACGGATAATCTGAGAAGTAGGATATCTATCTTACTTCCTAAAGTTACATTAGTTTCTAAAAATGTAGTGCTTCATTAAATTGTTGATGGAGATAAATTTTGTGGTCCACTCAAATCTTTATGTCTTTGTCATGTGTAATGTCATTCCACTAAGACTCCTTCATTCTGTACCCATGAAGGTTTGGGATTTTTTCCTGAATACATACATTTAGTTTGAGAAGTGTCAAAATCCAATGGATAGGGTGTGAACCTGGAATCAGAAAGATCTAGATACAAGTCCAGCCTCTGGTATAGTGTGTGATCCTGATGTAAATAAGTTAACCTCTCAAGACCTCAGTTTCCTCTTATGTACAATGGGGATAGTAATATCTTACATTTATGGGGCTGCTTTGAGGATCAGATAAAGGTTGTAATGTGTGTAAAATTTTTTTGCAAACCTTAAAATGCTATGCAAAGGCTATTTTTTCTTTCTTTTTATTTTTCTTTCTCCTCCTCCTCACGATTAGAGCACATAATAAATAGATTAAAAACATACAAAAGATAATTTTGGAATAATTAAACACTGTTTCACCAAGCATTATGAAGTCTAATAATAATAATATTATTAATAATGTTATTTATAAATGAATGTTATTAATTATTTTATGTTATATTGAATGTTATTAAATAATGAATGTTGTTCATGAATGTTATTAAATGAATAAATGAATGCTATTAATAATTTATTAAATAATGGCAATTAATAATAACAACAACAATAATAACACTGAATTTTTCAGTAGAGCTTAAAGTTATTTACATTTGGATTAAGCCAATGAAGGTAAGGTCCAACAACAGAATCAAAGGGCTATCTATGGGTGACATCCTCATAAGCTCAGCCAACAGTATGCCAACAAACAAATGTTCAATAAATGACTGAGAGAAGAAGGAAAAAGAGTAGAAATAAAGAACAAAGAAAGGAGAGAGTTAAAGGGTAGAGCCAAGGTGATAGAGAGAATCCAGGAAATTGCCTGAGCTCTCCCTAGTTTCCCTCAGAACCAATGTTAAAACAGACCTCTAAAAACAGTTGGGAGTGAAAGAATCCATAAAAAGATGGAAAGAAACAAATTTCCAGTCCAAGATAACTTAGGACTTAAGGAAAGGTCTGCCTCACTTTGATAAAAGAGGAGTTCAGCCAAGCACAGGCAGTGTCCAAGCAAGTCAGTAAGAGGCTTTTAGCCACAGCACAGATCAACAACCAAGGTACCAAGATCCAGGCACAGCAGAGAAGTTGTGAGGACTCCAGCCCCAGTTTAGCAAGCAAACTGCCAACCCCAGGACACAGAGCAAAACAAGTGTGACTAGGCATGACCATCCAAGCACAGTCGGCAAGCTGCCAGCCTCAGAAGCTCCAGCACAGAAAGCCAGTGACCAGACTCCTGATCCCCATTGCAAGAAGTCTGAGACAATGTCCCCTGTATCCCAGGAGGAGACCTGAAATTTTAAAAATGAGCAGAAAACAAAAAAAAGCCCATACCATAGAAAGCTACTATGGTGACAGGGAAGATGAAAACGCAAATTCAGACGACGGCAATGCCAAAATGCCTATATGTGAATGCTTAAAGGGGGAGATGAATTGATATGAAGCCCAAAAAGTCATCTTGGAAGAGCTCAAAAATGATTTTCAAAATCAAATGAGAGAGGTAAAAGAAAAAATAGGAAAAGAAATGAGAGTTATACCAGAATATTATGGGAAAAACAAGGGGTCAATAGGTTGGAAAAGAAAGCACAAAAACTGATTAAAGAAAACAACTTAAAAAATAGAATTGGCTAAATGGAGAAAAAAATCCACTGAAGTAAACAATTCCTTTATTTTTTTATTTTTTCCCTCATCTCCCCCTTACCCCTACCCCAGGACAGAGTGTATTCTGATTGCCCTTTCCTCCGATCTGCCCTCCTTTCTATCATCACCCCCTTATCCCCTTCCCTTCTATTTTCCTATAGGATAAGATAGATTTCTATACCCCATTGCTTATATATCTTATTTCCTAGCTGTATGTAAAAACAACCTCTAATATTCATTTTTAAAGCTTTGAGTTCCACATTCTCTCCATTCCCTCATGGACACCCACCCTCATTGAGCAGGCAAACAATTTGTTAAAGGTTATACATGTGTGTCATGCAAAACACTTCCATAAGAGTGATGTTGTAAAAGACTAATTACATTTCCTTCTATCCTGTACTGCCCTTTATTTACTCAGTTCTCTCCATTCACCTGTCCCTCTACCAAAGTGTTTGCTTCCGATCACCCCTTCCTCCAATCTGCCATCCATTCTATTATCCCCCCTCTCTTATCCCCATCCCCCCAGTTTGCCTGTAAGGTAAGATAAACTTCCATACCCAATTGAGTATGTATGTTATTCCCTTCTGAAGCCAAATCTAATGAAAGGAAGGCTCACTTACCTTCTCCTTCTTCTCCTCCACTATAAAGGCTTTTTCTTGCCTCTTTTATGTGAGATGATTTACTATATTCTGCCTCTCCCTTTTTCTTTCACCTATTACATTCCTCTAAATCCTTAATTTTCTTTTTTAGATATCATCTCTTCATATTCAGTTCACCCTGTGCACTCTCTCTCTCTCCATATATAAATATAATATATATATTATAATATATAATAATATATAAATATATATGGATATATATATACATATATATATGTATATATATATATATATATATATATATATATATATATATATATATATATATATATATATATATATATCCATGTAGAAATGTAAACAGTTCAACTTTAATAAGGTCCTTATAGTTTCTCTTTCCTGTTTACCTTTTCATGCTTCTCCTGATTCTGGTATTTGAAAACCAAATTTTCTATTCAGTTCTGGTCTTTTCAACAAGAATGTTTAGATGTCCTCTATCTCGCTGAAGTTCCATTTTTTCCCCTGATATATTATACTCAGTTTTACTGGGTGGCTGATTTTTTATTTTAATCCTATCTCCTTTGATCCATGGAATATAATTCCAAGCCCTCAATCTCTTACTGTAGAAGTTGCTAAGTCTTGTATTTTCCTGTGTTTCCACAATGTTTGAATTGTTTCTTTCTGGCTGCTTTTAATATTTTCTCCTTGACCTGGGAATTCAGGAATTCAGCTACAATATTCCTAGTAGTTTTCCTTTTGAGATCTCTTTCAGGAGGTGAATGATGGGTTCTTTCCATTTTTGTGTTACTCTCTCGTTCTAAAATATTAGGGCAGTTTTCCTTGATAATTTCTTGAAAGATGATGTTGAGGATCTTTTTTTGGTCATGACTTTCAGGTCTGCCAATAATTTTTAAATTATCTCTCCTAGATTCATTTTCCAGGTCAGTTGTTTTTCCAATGAGATAGTTCACATTGTCTTCTATTTTTTACTTCTTTTGGTTTTGTTTTATAATTCTTCATTTCTCATGAAATCATTAGCTTCCATTTTCTGCATTGTAATTTTTTAAAGAATTATTTTCTTCAGTGAGCTTTTGAACTTCTTTTGCCATTTGGGTTAGTCTAATTTTAAAGGTGTTATTTTCTTCAGCATTTTGGGGGTTTCTTTTAGCAAGCTGTTGGCTTGTTTTTCATGATTTTCTTAAATCAGTCTCATTTCTCTTCCCAATTTTTCCTCCACTTCTCTTACTTGATTTTCAAAATCCTTTTTGAGTTATTCCATGGCCTGAGACCAATTTATATTTTTCTTAGAGGCCTTGGATGCAGGAGCTTTGGCTTTGTTGTCTTTTTCTGGATCTAAGTTTTGATCTTTCTCATCACCAATGTTGTTAAAAAAAAATTTCTTAACCAAGAAAATAAGAATCTATAGTCCCTTTCTTTTGCCACTCCCCCATTTGCTCATTTTCCCAGCCAATCACTTGACTTTTGAACTTTTTTAAATGGAGGGCTCCAGAAGCAGCCTCTGCTTCAGCAGTGGCTGCAGCCACCCTGGAGGTGGGGCTGGGACTAGACTTTGCTCCCCTCTCATCCAGGTGAGAGACCCTTCCCTCTGTCCTTTGAAGCTATTCTTAGCATTTGTGGGTTCAGAAGTCTGGAATCCACAACAGCTGCCCATGATTCAGTCCTCTCAGGCCTGCTCACTCCCAGTCTGAACCAGCATGGTCCACACTGAACTGCACTCATCTCCCAGCCTGGTGTAATAGACTGCTGCTCTAGAATTTTAGAGTCATTTTTACAGGTTTTTTTGGAGGGGTTTGGGAGAAGAGTTGTAGCAGGTCCCTACTTCTACTTCACCATCTTGGTTCTGCCCCCAAAAAACAATTCCTTTGAAAGTGAAAATGGCCAAATTAAAAATGAGGTTGAAAGACTAACTGAAGAAAATAATTCCTTAAAAATTAGGATCGGGCAAATGGAAACTAATGATATTTTGAGACATCAAAAATCAAACAAAATCAAAAGAATATAAAAATAGAAGAAAATATAAAATCCTTCATTGGAAAAACAACTGACCTGGAAAATGGATTCAGGAAAGATAATTTAAGAATTATTAGACTACCTGAAAGTCATGATAAATAAAAGAGCCTGGACAGCATCTTTCAAGAAATTATTGAGGGAAAATATCCTATTATCAGAAGGTAAAATAGTCATTGAGAGAATTCGCCAGTCACTTTCAGAAAAAGACCCCAAAATGAAACCTCCAAGGAATATTGTTGCCAGATTCCAAAACTATCATGAAAGGGAGCAAATAATATAAGCAGCCAGGAAGAAACAATTTAATTATCATGGAACTACAGTCAGAATTATACAGGACTTAGTAGTTTCTACATTAAAGGACTGGAGGACTTGGAACACGATATTCTGGAAGGCATAGGGACTAGGATTACAACCAAGAATCAACTACCCAGTAAAACTGAGCAGGGGAAAAGATGGACATTCAGTTAAATAGAAGAATTTCAATCATTTCTGATGAAAAGACCAGAACTGAACAACAACAACAACAAAAACTATCTTCAAATACAAGATTCAAGAGAAGCACAAAAAGGTAAACAGGAAAGAAATAAAACATAGTATTCAATAAAGTTAAATTGTGTCCATCCCCACAGGGGAAGTTGATACTTGTAACGCTTAAGGACTCTATCTCTATTAGAGCAACTATAAGGAGTATACTTAGATAGAGGGTATGATTATAAACTAACTTTGATGTGATGATCAAAAGAATTAGTCAAGGATTAAAAAATAATTGTACCAGAAGAAGAGGAGAGAGCAGAATGGGGTAAATTATATCATATGCAGAAGCATAAAAGACCTATTATAGTAAAGAGGAAAAGGAACAGGATAAGTATTGAATTTTATTCTCAACTGTTCTGACTGAAAGAGGAATAACAGGAACACAGTTGAGTAAAGAAAACCATCTTACCCTAAAGGTTTGTTGTTCACAAGAAATACATCTTACTACTTATAGCAGCTCCTTTTGTGCTGGCAAAGAATCAGAAATGGAAGCAATATCCACCAACTGGGGAATGGCTGAACAAGTCGTGGTGTGTGAACGTAATGGAATACCAATGTGCTATAAGAAGTGATGAGCAAGGGGATTTCAGGAAAACCTGGAAAGACTTACATGAACTGATGCTAAGTGAAGTGAACACTGTCCACAGCAATAGTAACACTGTGCAATGATAAGTATGATTGACTTGGGGTCTTCCCAGCAATATAATGATCCAAGATAATTCCAAAAGACTCGTGACTGAAAATGCTATTCACATCCATAAAAAGAATCATGGAGTCTGAATACAGATCAAAGCATATTATTTTCACTTTGGGGGGATTTTTTGTGGTTTTTCCCTTTTGTTATATTTCTTCTTTCACAATGTGACTAATGTGGAAATGTTTCCATGGTTGTACATGTAGAATTTATATCGGATTACTTGGTGTCTTGGGGAGGAGGGAAGAGAGGGAGGAAGGAAGAAAAATGTGGAACTCAAAATCTTAGAAAAATGAATGCTGAAAACTATCTTTACATGTAATTGGAAAAAATAAAATGTTGTTTACAAAAAAGGGAGAAAGTTGGCAATGACATATTAATCTTACTACAGTTGCCTAAGTGTGATTATCTTTCCTCCTTAATATTTTATGAATTTTTGAGATACTTTTAAAATATATAATGACTCATATTACAATTCCAAAAGTATGCATTGGGAGTGCTATTATATACATGTTCATTGATTTAAACATGTTTTTCCCATTCCACTTCAATTTCAGAATGCCAATTTTAAGCATCTTAATCTATTAAATCATTGCCTTCTCCTTGATACATCTGGTCTGGAAAAGATCTAGATATTTACATGCATTACCTTCAAACATTGGTTAAATGTGACCTCTGGATTCAAGCCCAAAGCCATCAAGTCTCTATCATTTTTAGTCATATTTTAAGATTTTTACACCTATCAAGTTAAAATGTTATTTTTATCGCTTTGGAGTGATAATCCACAAGATGAAAGGATTATTCAATGTGCTTTCTAGTTAAGCCATACAGATTGATATTATCCATGGTCATAAAATAATAAATAAAATGTTTTGGTTTAGCTCCCTAATTAGTTGGGAAGAAATGCTTAGTTCTATTTAGGAGAGATAATAATAGATTTAAAGCTAAACAGTGTCACAATGGACATAAACTGTGTCCCTGAAAAGTAGTATGTTTTAAATTAATTGTTCTTAACATTACTGTTAGTGTCATCTTTCAAACAGATAAGAGTTTTCTGGGTAAATATTACGTATTCTAATACTGTCAATATACTTGGGTCTATTATTATCATCTCTATAATTTGTCTCCTTAAATTTAGTTCATTGTTACAGTGCTGAAATCTTTATGACCTTGATTTTGACATTCAATTTATTAGTTATTAATTTCAGTTTCATCTTTCATAAATGTCAAAACCATGGCTTTTATGCATTTATCCAAGTTACCAACTGAATCATAGTATCATAGATTTAGATCTAGAAGTGACTATCAAAGTCATTAAGTCCAATCCCCTTATTTTATAGGCAAGGAAACAAAAGCCCAGAAAAGTTAGATAACTTACCCAGGGTCAAATAGAAAATAACTGTCCGAAACAGAATCACATCCAGGTTTTTCTATCTCTCATACCAAAGGTCCATCTCCTACACCCTATCACCATCACCACTGACGACAAAAATTTCTTTAGAATCAGGTCAGGAACAAACCTTTGTGTTCTTCCACTACAGACTTTACCAAATCTGACCTCAATCTATTATTCGACATTCTTTGAGTTTGGTTAGCTGACAAATACCAAAGCAATCTGTGCAATCATCTCATCTACATCTCATGATTTTGGTCCTAGGAACAGAGTGAGGGACATTTGTCAAAAACCTTACAGAAATTCATGAATTCTATATTTGTTCCAGTTCCTTGATCTATCAGTAGAGTAACTTTCGGAAATAATGGTAACTTTGAGCAGCTTGGTAACATGGTGGATCCAGTGTTGAACTGGAGTCAAGAGGAGCTGAATTTGAATCTTGCCACAGATCCTATGTGATCCTGAGCAAATTGTTTAACTCCTATCAACCCCAATTCCCTTAATTATAAAACAGGGATAATATATGTACCATGCTTCACTCACAGTGTGATTGTGAGGCCCAAAAGAGTAAATGTATGTAAAGTATTTTGAAAATCTTAAAACACTTTATAAATATCATCTATTATTAGTAGGGAATTAGGATAGTCTGCCATGAGTTGTTTCTAATGAATGCATGATGGCCCATAACTGTTATCCTGTTAGTAATGCATTTTACAAATTTGTCAAAAATCATTTTCAAGCTCACTGACCTATACTTATGCCTCTATGTCCTCTCCCTTTAAAAAAAGTGATACCATGAAGGCCTACCTGTAGCCTGGCAGCATCTCTTCTATTAATCATAATTCCTCAAAGAACACTAAAAGAAGTTTAGCATTTGTATCTAGATGTTCTTTCAGAACCTTGAGAAGTAGTGAGTGCCTAGAGAGCAGCTGCTGGTTCTTTTACCACGGCCATCCTTTTTGGTATCAAAATTATCACTTGTTTGTAGGGAAAACAAGTAAAATAGGAATTCAGTAGCTAGGCTTCTTTCTGTTGTCTGTTATCATCTTTTTATCCACCCTAATTAAGGACCCTGGTCTTTCTTTGACCTTCCTCTTGTCTTCAAGGTAGCTTTTTGAAAGGCCACTTCTGTTTTTTTTGGTATTTAATATAAGACTATGCACATTGTTCATCACTCTCATGCTGCTTTCACTTCTCTCCTGACTCTGTTTCCAACTTTCTGGACTCTTTCACCCCCCCTTCCTCACTTATCCTTATATTCTTAATCCAGAGATCCTTCTGTCCCTTTGGAGTCTTACTTCAACTGGAAAATTCTTGACCAAAATCAACACTGAAATTTGCAGGAGTTTCCAGGCCCTCCATGATCACTTTTCTTTCAGCTCTGATCTGACTGTCATCCCAATGTGGGAACCTCATTCCTCCTTATTTTTCTCCATTCTATTGTGCGTTCATCCTTCATTGCTGAAAAAAATCATGCCATCACAGAAATAATGACATGACTTGCACTTGACTTTGTTTTGAGTGAGGGAGGGCTGTACAGGTCACCAGTCTCACTTCTCCTCCAGAGTCATCTGAATCCAATGACCAGATATTCATCAGGATGACTGGAGATGACCCAGGATGAAGCAATTGGGGTTAGATGACTTGCCCAAAGTCACACAGCTAGTGAGTGTCAAGTGTCTGAGGTGAGATTTGAACTCAGATTCTCCTGACTCCAACTCTACCCACTACACCACCTAGCTGCCCCTATTCTATTGTAAATGCTTTAAGGAGAGGAGCTGGCTTCATTTTTGCTCTTATTTGTATCTACAATGCATAGCACAGTGCTTGGCACAAAATAAATGTTTAATGTGCTCACTCTATCCCTCATCTATCAATCTATCTACTTATCTAATCTATCCATTTATCTATCTTAGTTCATCCTTTCCAACTCAGTTCATATGGGATCTTGCTTCTCTTTTCCATTTATCCTGTTGCATGAGCTTTTTATAGATCTTATTTTAAACCATTTACTTCCATCTCTTGCACATGTTCCATAGAACATTAACTCCTTGAGGTCAGAAACTGTTTAACTTTTGCCTTTGTAACCCTGGAAACTAACACATAAAGTCTAGACTTGTTGTTTAATTGGGACAGAGATTTCCCAAATGATTAAATTCCCTCTATCACAGAAGATGAGCTCTTTCTCTGAAAAGTATGATTTATAAGGCACTGAGATGTTGGGCAACTCTCCAAGGATCAGAAAGGAAGACACTGAACTCTGGCTTACCTGAATGTATCTACCTGGTATACAGTAGGTACTTAATAATTAATCATTGATTAGTATTATATAAAATCCAAGTTACTTGATGAACTCCTTATGTAGGTCATTAATCTCAATAGACACCTTGCTTTTCTTTCTTGGCAATATTACTTGTAGCCCTGTCATAGTACTTCCATTCTTGACAGTCTCTCCCCCATTCCTCTTTTAGAGTCTTAGACTATCAAATCCCATCAATCTGTCTCTGAACCCTTGGAATCTGTTCCCATTAGACTGTCCCAAACATTCACTCCCTGTTCCATTACCAGTTCTAAGACAGCATGAACATTACCTCCCAAGGCTCTGCCATTCCCACTTCATCAACACTTTCTCCTTATAGTGAAAGTAATTTTTTTAAAATAGGTACCTGGCTTCACCACTTACTAGCTCAGGGTGAAAAGCAAAAATTGCTCTAATTGAATGCTTGAAAATTTCACTGAGACAGAATTTAATTACATGTTAGAACTTTAGCTATGATATCCTATTCTCATAAAATGTTATTACTTTCCCTTTTTTAATGACCACAATTTATCAGAATCTCAAAAAACAACAGTACACTGTGTACAGAAATAATACAGTCCCTGAAAAACTGTTAATTCTAGGGGAGAGGGAATCCAAATGGAGGCAAAGCTAGACATAGCTAAACTGTTCTGTCTGTAAACAGGAATCATGAGTTGTGAAGGTCTCATAGCTACATACAAGGCACAAAAAACAAGTTGAAGTGAAGAAATTAAAGTCTCTAACTGGACCTCAGTGACTCCAAATGGGGAACAAGCTGCTCATAATGGAGGGAGGAGGTGTTAGCACCTGACTGGATCATTTAATTCAACTCACTTTCATTCCATCCAATTCAATTTAAAGACTTAAAGCATTCACCATCCACTAAAAGCTTACATTCTAAGTGGGTAGGGGGTTCATTCAATAAACATTTATTAAGTTCTTACTATGTGACAGGTCAGGCACAATGTTAAGTGCTAAAGATACCAAAAAAATAAAAATAAAAAGGAAAACTGAGCCACTCTCTCCCCTCAAGGGCTTATATTCTGATTGGGTAGACAATATACAAATAACTATGTAGATACTACATCTGCACACAGTAGATGAACAATAATCTTAGTTGGGGGAAGCTGAAGAAAAGTGATACAATATATACACAGTTAAGTAAAGGCACAATATTAAGAATAATCTTGAAATAGGGAGAGGAAACCAAAAACTGAGGCAATGATGGTATGATGCCTGAATTGATCCATGAAGAGACTTGGAGAGTCTAAGTGATAGAGGTAAGGATAGAGAACATGCCAGGTATGAAGGAAAGCCTGTGCAACATCACCAAGATGGAATTAAGGAGGGCACTGAGAGCTACCATCTCATCATTTTGCTGGACTCCTGTACTCCTAGACTTCATCATGCTCTCTAGAAGCTCAACTTTTTGCAAGAGCACATCAGAGAAAACATTCACTTCTTCATGCCTCCTGGACCTTTCCCTCCCTTTCTCTCCTCTGAATGGAAAGGGTGGAGTGCCACCCACAGCAGCCACTTCCCATCAGGCTGCACTTCTGTGGACTTCATCATGCCACCTTCCCTTCTCAGATCCTTTTTATGTGCTGACTTTATCTATTTAACTGTCAACTCAATGAGGGCAGTAATTTTCTTTTGCCTTTTTTTTTTTACATCCCCAATGTTGAGCACAGTGCCTCATAAAAAGTGTTTCATAATGATTTATTAACTATGATTATGACAGTATGATTTTACATTTGAGTACACAAGGAGGACCAATATAACATCATTCTCAAAATGAAGCCTATGAAGGGCTTTAAATGTCCAAAAACAGAGTTTTTATTTAATTCTCAAAGCTGGAAAGAAACATTGAAACTTTGTCTGCAGGAAAATGACATGGTTAGACATGTTCTGTGGCAATATCAATTTGAAGGCATGGGGAGGATGGATTGGAGAGGCGGAGATACTGGAGAAAGGGACAATAATGAAGAGATTAATGCAATATCTCAGGCAAGAGGGAATGAGTGCCTGAGTTAGTGTGGTGACCCTAGGAATGAAATGAGAAGATTTGGGGGTAGTGATGAGAAGTTGGTGATAGGGCAGTAGGGAGAGAGATGTGAGATAGATAGATAGATAGATAGATAGATAGATAGATAGATAGATAGATAGATAGATAGGCAGGCAGATAGACAGATAGACAGACAGACATGCATACATGCATAGATAGAAAGATAGCTAGCTGGGTAGCTAGATAGCTAGATTAGATAGATTGATAGATAGATAGATAGACAGATAGATATAGATAGATAGATAGATCTGAGAGGAATCTACATAGAAATGAAAACTGAACCCATCGAATATAGTAAGATAGAGATGGAGATATCCAGTATCTCAAAGATGGAGATAAAGATGGAACTGGAGAGGGAGAAGGATGAAGCACAGTAAAGGAAAACTATGAAAGAAGATTGCTTCTGGAAGAGGGTATCCATCATGAGGAAAGTGTCACTTGAGGAGTACATTACAGAATTGGTAAGAATTAAAAATTTGAGGGGGTAGGACATTCTAGGCACAGTGAACAACATGAGCAAGTTTATAGAGGAAATAAAGGACAAATTATGTCCATGGGGAAGGGAGTAGCTTAATTTGGTTGGAAAAAGGTGTTCAGGGAGGAGCTCAATATAGGATGGGCAGCTAGGTGGTGCAGTGGATAAATAACTAATGCAGCAATCAGGAGGACCTGAGCTCAAATCTCACCTCAGACACTTGACACTCACTAGCTGTGTGACCTTGGGCAAGTCACTCAACCCCAATTGCCTCATCCTGGGTCATCTCCAGTCATCTTGATGAATATCTGGTCACTGGACGCAGAAGGCTCTGGAGAAGAAGTCAGGCTGGTGACCTGCACAGCCTTCCCTCACTCAAAACAAAGTCAAGTGCAAGTCATGCTATCATTTCTCTGATGGCATGGCCTTCTTTGGCAATGAAGGATGAACACATACCCACACACACACACACAATATGGGATAAGTCTGGAAAAGAGTAGGTTGGTACCAGATTATAAGATCTATTTAGCAACAATGCTGTAACCTGACCTCACATTTGTAGAATCTAAGACCCTTGAATGGAAACATTGTTTTATCTTAATCCTTATATCTACAGTGCCTGGCATTGAAGCAGAAGATCTGGATTCAAGAGAAATCAGATGATCTGAGTTCAACTCCCAACTCTATGATTTATGCTCTATATAACCTAGAGTAAGTCACCTAACTCTTGGGGGCTTAAATCCTTCATCTGCAAAATATAGGAGTTGATTTAGATGACACATGTGGGTCCTTCTAGTTTTGATTCTACTAATTATGATCTAGAGGCATTTAATAAATATCTCTTAAACTGATTTTTATGACACAAATAATCAACAAGTATTTATTAAGCACTAATTATCAAGACTCATGCTAAATGGGTGGAGCCAAGATGGCAGAGCAGAAGGACTCACCTCTAGAAGCTCTCCTATCACAGCCCATAAAATACCTGTAAAAAATGACTCCAACCAAATTCTAGAGCAGCAGAAGTCACAAAATGACAAAGCGAAAGAGATTTCCAGCCCAAGGCAGCCTGGAAGGCTGACAAGAAAGGTCTATCACACTGGGAGCAGAGCAGAATGCAGCACAGCATGATCTGTGCTGAGGCAAAGACAGGACTGGAGTGGGCTTCAAGGTGCCAACGGCAGCAGCTGTGGGTCCCAAATTCCTCAACTCACAAATGCCAAAGACAGCTTCAAATGTCAGTGAGAAAACTCACTTAGGTGAGAAGGGAACCCAGTGGTCTAGCCCTGGCAGTGGCACCTTCCATTGTTACAGCCCTGGCCTAAAGACCTTGGGAGAATTGAGCAGTTAATCTAGATTTCAGCCCTGAGTGTCAGCCCTGAGGTGAGAAGGAGTGTTGGCTGGCAGGGTGGAGCTGGTGGAAGCTCTGGAGAGGGAATCCTGCTCACAAACCAGAATAAACTCCTCTCCTTGATTGTATCACCTTGGAGGAACTGAGAACTTACAGGTCCCCAAAATATACCCTCCCCTTGACAAAGAACTCAAAGTCAAGTAACTGGCTGGGAAAATGCCCCCCAAAGGGAAAAAGAATAAGGCAATAAGTTGCTTTCTTGGTGAGCAGATATTTTCTTCCATCCTTTTGGTTGAGGAGGAACAATGCATACCATCAGAGGAAGACCTAAAAGTCAAGGCTTCTGCATCCAAAACCTCAAAAATCAATTTTCAATGGTCTCAGGACAGAAAAGAGCTCAAAAAGGATTTTGAAAATCAAGTAAGAGAGGTGGAGGAAAAATTAGGAAGAGAAATGAGAACAATGCAAGCAAATCATGAAAAGCAAGTCAATAGATTGCTAAAGAGCCCCCCAAAATGCTGAAGAAAATAACACTGTTAAAAATAGACTAACTCATGGCAAAAGAGGCCCAAAAAGTCAATGAGGGGAAGAATGCTTTAAAGAGCAGAATTAGCCAAATGAAAAAGTAGGTTCAAAAGCCCACTGAAGAAAATAATTCTTTAAAAATTAGAATGGAGAAGATGGAAGCTAATGACTTCATAAGAAACCAAGAAGTTACAAAACAAAACCAAAAGAATGAAAAAATAGAAGACAATGTGAAATATCTCATTGGAAAAACAACTGACCTGGAAAATGGGTCCAGGAAAGACAATTTAAAAATTATGGGAGTACCTGAAAGCCATGATCAAATAAAGGGCCCAGACATCATCTTTCATGAAATTACCAAGAAAAACTGCCCTGATATTCTGGAACCAGAGGTTAAAATAAATATTGAAAGAATTCATTGATCACCTCCTGAAAGAGATATGAAAAGAAAAACTCCTAGAAATATTGTAGCCAAATTCCAGAGTTCCCAAGTCAAGGAGAAAACAATGCAAGCAACCAGAAAGAAACAATTTGAGTATTGTGGAAATACAATCAGCATAACACAAAATCTGGCAGTTTCTACATCAAGGAATCAAAGGGCTTGGAATATGATATTCCAGAAGTCAAAGGAACTAGGACTAAAATGAAGAATCACCTACCCAGAAAAACTGAGTATAATACTTCAAGGGAAAAAAATGCTATTCAATGAAATAGAGGACTTTCAAGCATTCATGATAAAAAGACCATAGTGGAATAGAAAATTTGACTTTCAAATACTAGAATCAAGAGAAGCATGAAAAGGTAAACAGGAAAGAAAAATCATAAGGGACTTACTAAAGCTGAACTGTTTACATTCCTACATGGAGAGAAAATATTTGTAACTCTTGAAACTTTTCTCAGTATTTGTGTAGTTGGAGGGATTACACACACACACACGCACACACATACACACACACATATATATACCTACATATGTATATATACATACATACATGCATATATGTGTGTATATATATATATATGTATATATATAGACATAGGGCACAGGGTGAGTTAAATAGGAAGGGATGATATCTAAACAAATAAAATTAAGGGGTAAGAGAGGAATATATTGGGAGGAGAAAGGGAGAAATGGGATGGGGCAAATTATCTCTCATAAAAAAGGCAAGAAAAAGCTGTTTTAATGGAGGGGAAAGGGGGAGATGAGAGGGGAAAAGTGAAGCTTACTCTCATCACATTTGGCTTAGGGAAGGAATAAATTATCACTCAATTGGGTAGGAAAATCTGTCTTACACTACAGGAAGGTAGGGGAGAAGGGGATAAGTGAGGTGTGGGGGGATGATAGAAGGGAGGACAAATGAGGGGAGGGGAGTAATTAGAAATAAACACTTTTGGGGTGGGATAAAGTCAAAAGAGAGAATAGAATAAATGGGGGGCAGGATAGGATGGAGGGAAATATAGGTAGTCTTTCACAACATGATTACTAGGAAGTCTTTAGCAAAACTACACATAGATAGCCTATGGTAAATTGCTTGCCTTCTCAGTGGGGATGGGCAGGGGGAAGGAAGGGAGAGAAATTAGAACTCAAAGTTTTAGGAATGAATGTTGAGGATTGTTTTTGTATGTAACTGGGAAATAAGAAATACAGGTAATGGGGTATAGAAATCTATCTTGCCCTACAAGAAAAGAGAGAAGATGGGGATAAGGGAAGGGAAGGATGTGATAGAACGTAGATTGGGAGAAGGGGTAATCAGAATGCATGGTGTTTGGGGATGGGGAGGGGAGAGATGGGGAGAAAATTTGAAACTCAAAATCTTGTGGAAATGAATGTTGAAAACTAAAAAAAATAAATTAAAAAAAGGAAAACAACTAATCATGCTAAACGCTGAAATACAAAGAAACAAAAGGAAAGGACTCCCACCTTATATCCTAATGCAGAGGAAAACATATTTATAGAAATATATGTATGTATATATAATATTATATGTATATATACACACAAAAAATGAATATAAATACAAAAATTCTTTGCCTTTAACATTCTATTCTTTCCCCAATGATCTTTGTACTACTGAGGGCAGAAAAAAAATCCTTTTTTTTTTTTAAAAAAAAGAAAAAGTTATGTCAACTACTGGAGAATATATGATATTATTCTTGTCTTAATGAATACTTTGATAATACAAAGGAGTGATAAAAAGACATTGGCTAAACAAAAATGGTTAAAATTTGTATGTAAAAATCATAATTTTTAGATGAGATTTAAGCAGTTTGAAACAGAAAATTAACTGTGACCATAAACATAAAGATTCAAATCACTTTGTAAAAATGTAGGATGATGCCCTGTTTGCATACGTAATGTTCAATCATTTAAAGGGAAAGTCAATTTTTATTATTAAGAATGGGGAAAATATAAGTATGAAGACATAAGAACACAAAATGAGATGAGAGTATCATAGTAATAAAGTAGAGCTACAGGACATTCAGGGCATTCAGTTCATTTATATTTAGCTGTTTTAAGACTGACCAGGATAAATCTAAAAACTGATGAGACATACCTGACTTATAAAGGAATATCAAATTCAAAGAGGATGTTCAATGAATTCATATGTTTAAAAGTGAATCACTGCATTCCAGGAAATTCTGATGTAAGTCACCAAGGATAGGAATTCCCTAATAAATGGTCAAAGGATATGGACAGTTCTCAAAGGGAAAAAGGCTTCAGTAAAACAGGCACAGTAAGGTATAGCTAGTGGAGCTGTGAAGTGGTCTAGTCATTATGGAAAGCATTTTAGTAGTATGCTCCTCAAATTACTAAACTCTATACATACCCTTTGACTTTGGTCTTACTAAAACTAGGTCTACAATCTAAAGAACTAAATAAAGAGCAAAAAGACTCACATGTACCCACACATTTATAGCAGCTATTTTAGCAAAAGCAAAGAACCTAAAAGAAAGCAGGGGCCCATCTATGGGAGAACAGTTGAAAAAAATATGGCATGTGAATGAAATGGAATATTATTGTGCTATAAGGACAAAAAAGACAGCTTCAGAGATACCTGCGAAGATGCATATGAAGTGATATGGAATTGATACAGAGCAGAACCAGGAAGAAAGTTTGTAAAAAAACATTTTAAAGACAAACTGTGAGAGACTGAAAAACTCAGTTCAGCAAAATAACCAATCATGATTTCAGGAGACTTCTGATGAAAAAAAAAATTGTACTCACCTCTTGAAAGAGAGGTGATGGACACAAGATATAGAATAAGATATACAATTTTGGTCCTGACTCATGTGGAAACTTGTTTTGCTTGACTACGAATATTTGTTATAAGAGGTTTTTCTCTTATAATTAAAAAAATTAAATTAAAAAAATAAAATGTAGAAATAATGAAGGGAATAGAGACTGGCAGGTCTCTATTGAAGAGAAGGAAGAATCTGACAAAAGATTCAACAATGGGTGAAAAGTAGCTTTTTTGGACCTAACAGAAGAGACCAACAGCAGGAGACATCACTTGACAGAAGGCTCCAACTCCATGATTCCTAAATGTCTGGGCCAGGCTCACTCTTGTAGGAAAAGAAAAGAAGTTCCAAATACTGTGCTTAAAAAAAGTAAAGACTCTTAGAAGAATTTATCATTCTTTGCTGCTTCCAGTTTGAGGAAGGAAAGCAGGAAGAGGAAAGGCAGGCCTTGCAGCTACTTTGTTAATGCTGAGATTTGACTGGGTGCTGCAAAATCATGGGGAGTGAAGAGCTAAATGGGTGTGTTTGACTTGTTTAGAGTCAACTGGAGATGGTTCACTGTGAGCTTTATTTCTTCCAGCTAAATCAGACCATACAGTATCCTGGAAAGTTACGAGCTATAGTGTCCAGTGAAAACTAACCTGATGAGGTTTATAGAGAGAGAGCTGTCTTTAAGGGAACCACTTTACAGATTTATTCCAAAGCACGTTAAAATGAGACAGAAATTTGAAAGAGCTTGTAAAGGCTACAGTGAGTTCATTTGCCCAACTGAAGAGCCATGAACACTAGCAGACAAGCAGGCATGAGGAAAGCAGTGGAGAGTTAAAAGTAGCTGTAGATGGACCAATGACATCCAAGCCTGAGTCCGTCTGAATACAGGGGATTCTTTGCTTCATATGCTTCACTTCCAACCTTTTCTAAGTGTGTGCCCATTCTCTCCCATGAATACTGAGTACGTTGAGAGGAGAATGGGAGTCAGATTCACGTGTGGATCGATGTCTTTTAATTATTCATTTATTTGTTGTATATGAGTCACTGTGGTATTGTTATTTCTTCTGCCTTATTGCTGAGTAAATATTTAAGACCTAAAAGTATCACTCTCATGAGTGGCTGATTTGTGTAAATAATGACGTTGGTCAGGATTCAAAAGCCAAAGTGGCAAGTGGAGAATGAGTATTCCCCCTAACCTGAGTTGCCTCTAGGATCCTAAGGAAATTAGAGCATAAACATCTATCTATTCATCGTTCTCTGAAGATATAGATGTGACAGATTGCAAGCAGACTGGATTAAAGGAGCCATTCAAAGGAAGAAGACCTGCATACTCCAAGATGAGAAGACTGAGGCACTACCAAGAAAGTAGCCAGCCACCCTGTACTCATCATGTGTTGTGCAAAGCAGTTCTTAGAGTGGATGCAGTCACAATCTGGAAGACCAGGAATGGCCTTCTATAGGGTGACTGGAGTGATGGAGGAAGGACCATCTTTGAGGAAATCACTAACCAAAAAGTTTTGGAAGAAATGAGGCCAAACTTAGACATGATGTCTAACATCGAGAGTTTTAAAGGACTGCTAGGTTTTTTTGCCCAGTCTGCTGCCAAATTCTTTTATATGTGTTATCCTCTCCATTTTGGATGGCAGCCTCTTGCGATCAGGCACTGTTTCATTTCTTTCCCATCTTTTTTCTATCCCCACAATGCTTACCAGAGATTAGCATATGATAAGCATTTAATAAATGTCCATTTATTTTTCCATCATAGAACTTGGAGTTGGAATGGGCCACTGAGATTATCTAGTTCAAATCTCTAATTTTATAGAAGACACTGAGACCCAGAGAAGTTCATGGAACTTACCCAAGGGCACACATACAGCCTGATTCCAAGCTGGGATCAATGTTCATACTAGCTTATCATGCTACTTCAGGGACTAGACAGCTAGGTGTTTGACTTCTACCTGATAACAAGCATAACTAGTTAGGATATACTATAGGTCTTGGTGATTCCAGGCTGCAATGAAATGTTTACATAGATCCCAAAGCACAACTACCTTCTACTACCTAATTTCTCTCTGCACAAATCAGGTGATCTCTTACATGTTCCCATCCCTACCTTTAGATTCTAAATGAGTCCTTCCTCTCTCTCCATTAAGAGGAGACTAATTTGACTACTCAGAGATTTTGGAGTGGACACTCAAAATGTGAACTATAGACATACTCTGTCTCTCTCTTTGCTCATCACAAATTCTCTCTCTCTCCATCTTATCTATCTGTCTATCATCTATTTTTGTATGTATGTATATGTGTGTGTGTGTGTGTGTGTATATATATATATACAGCCTTGTATATCTTATATATTATGTGTATGTGTCTGTGTAACACAAATTTTATTTCTACGTGCAACATTTTTTAGGTAAGTAAAGAAATGTTACAACAAAACTCAAAGTTTGTTTTTTAGGTAATCAAGGTTAGGTGACTTGCCCAGTGTCACACAGCTAGTAAGTATCTGAGGCCAGATTTCAACTTAGGTCCTCCTGATTCCAGGCCTGGCACTCTATCCCCTGCACCACCTAGCTACCCCTCCCCTAGAGTGATTAATAAAACCTGTGCTAACCACTTCCTTTTTATCAGTCCTATCTTTTCTAGAAAGACTTGATCAGGGCCTTCTAACTTAATTATTATTCTGAAATAAATACTTTCTCCTAAGCAAGGTCACTGCAGAGATGTAAGGCAGGAAACCAAATTTCTATGGAAAACTGAAGAAGTCACTTATTTTCCTGTTTCTTTTCTTGAGAACCTTCAGATTTGGAGAGGTCCTACATCTCTTTACCATATATTAATAGCTAGGGATCTCAATCCTAGGCTTAGTGCTGACATAGAATATAGAGATGTATAGTAAGAATAGGTACAGAGATTGGACCTCTAATGTCACTGGTATAGAGAACTCCCAGAGGAAGAAACTGACTCTATCAGTGCAAGCAGCACTTTCTCTACAATTCCTTAGAGAGTTATCAAGAACCAGAGAGGTTCATGGGATCATAAGTTTCAAGATGGAAAGAACCTTAGAAGTCAGAGAAGTCATCCAATTCATTGTGTAGTTGAGGAAACTGAGCCACAGGATGGTTAAGGGATTTACCCAGGGTTAGAAAGCCAGTAAACATCAGATCTGAAACTAGAACTCAGATCTTCCTGACTCAAAGATCAGCTCTCTACTCATTATGCTATTTTGATCGTTGTGGCACACAGAGGGAGTCAACATGAATCCAATTAAAGCATGTTTAATTTGGAATAAGTATCCCTGGGTTCAAATTACAGCTTTGTCATTTATATCCTGTATGAATTTGGGTGCCTCACTATTCATCTCTGGAGCTCAGTTTCCTGATCTGTCAAATGAGGGTCCCCTCCAGTTTGAAATCCCTCATTCTGTCACCCAGTGTGATCACACTTCCAAGGACAAGTTACTTTTGTAAGTCTAGGGAACTGAAACTCAACCGTCCTCTTGCAGAAAGACATACATTATATTATATATGGCATATGATAAAGAAGTCCTATGTCTGTTGGACAGCTAATCATGAATATCACTAAGTACATGTGGATGGCTTGAAAATTGCTGAAATTGTTTATTCTAACTGATTGGAGGTTCACCATGAGAAGTTGATGAGACTGTAAAAAGAAGAATCAAGAAGTTAAGTAATTTGTTGAGCATCTTACATTCATTAAGTGTCAGGGGCAGAACTTGAACCCATGACTTTCTTGGTTTCAAGGCCTGTTCTCTCTTCATTACACAACACTACCTCTTGAAAATAAAGAGAGCTACCAAAAAAAATAATGAAATGCTTCCTACCGAGTGAAAGAAGGCGTATAGCCAGATAAATAAATGCAAAGAATATACTGAGCAATTTCAAGATGGAGTGACCACTAATAACAGAGTGGTGAGTGTTGAGGAAATAGTTCAAAGATAGGCTTTAAAGGAAGCTAGGAATTCTCTAACATAGGAATAAGGAAATGGTACAACCTTAATATGGTGCCCACCTAAGCACAAAGGCAAAATATTGAATATCTTGTATAGGAAGCAGTTAAATCTTCTGAGCAGAAGAGTGTGTGAAGAGAAATAGTGAATTCATGGGACGTTTGTGCAGATTGAGTAAAATAATCAATAGAAAGGACGGGATTATTGTTTTAAGTACCATCTATCATCATTATGTCACTTTTTGTACCTACATACATATCAATGTACCATATTTATACTGCTAGATTCTTACATCAATAATTTTTATTTATTCAAGACAACATACCTGACTGTGTTGCTATCTACCTATTTCCAGAGGATGATTACAGAGAGGACAGAGAATATAGAGTAGGATTATACATAAAGCTATGTCCCCCTGCAAAAGTGTTCCCTCCCCCCCTGCCCCATATCCATGGGTAGTGGCTGTGGATGAGGCAGGGAAAAGATTTCAGCACAGGAAGCACAATCCAAAGTCACGGTTACAAATTAAGGATTTTTGGTTATTACTTTCAGGATTCTTTTCACCTCTGATTAAGAAAATGACAGAGAAGCACACAAATTGATAGTCAAACTACATATTCCATTAGAAACAAAAAACAAAAACAAGCTTCTGAGTTCTAGCATATTGAGAAAAAGAAAATCCTTTCTTTTATTGTCTCAATTCTGACCTGAGCCATATGTGACAGATTAAAATGCATGAAAAATAATTTAATTTCAAATGTGGATTTTGTGAAAAGAATTTGCATGATCAGATTGGCATTTACGATGCTGATGCTAATTTCTTAGCATGAAATTCAACCATCTGGAAGTATTCTATGCCTTCCTCTAGGTTCTCAGAGCATACTTAGGGTACCAACGATTGTCCACCATCATATGTGTGGTCATACAAAAACAACACTGGAGAGGACCTCAGTTTCCTCTTTAAAAATGTTCTTTATTTCATAGCTAGTGAACAAACACAAGATGAGAAAAAATGTTATTAGAAACGTGTGCTGAGCCAAAAAAGAGACCTAATTCTTGCCTGAAACCATGTAGGTAAGTAATGCTGGTCTCAGATGAACTAATACATTACCATCTCCATGGATAATCTTAATGTTACCCAGCCCAAGAGGGATCTGTGCACTATTGTTGGATAAATCAAACAGCAAGGACCAGGTCATAGATTTGGTTTTAAAGATGGAAAGGTCATTTAAGGTCATTGAGTCCAACCCCCTTTACTTTACAGTTGAAGAAAGAAGCTGAGAGATGTTAAGTGGCTTGCCCATGGTCACACAGGAAATGACAATGCCAGGATTTGATGTCGGGTCCTTTTCTTTCAGGGGCATCTAGGTAGTACAGTGGACAGATTATGGCATCCAGTTTGAAGTCAGTAAGACTCATCTTCCTGGGTTCAAATTCAGCCTCAGACATGTACTAACTATAAGACCCTGGGCAAGTCACTTAGCATGATTTGCCTCAGTTTCCTCACCTGCACAATGAGATGGAGAAGGAATGGCAAATCACTCCAGTATGTGCCAAGAAAATCCCAGATGGGGTCACAAAGAGTTGAACATAAATGAACCAGTTGAACAACTTCTTCATTCAAGCCCAGCATTTTTTCCACTTTTCAATGGCCATGCAGAGTAAAATTCACCAATTTTCTTTTTCCCTTGTGCAGAATTATAACTTTAGCAAGGTTATTTTCACTTGTTAGGTATGCAGTAAATGCTACTTGACTATGATAACTGAGTGTGGTATAGCAGAAAAGGATCAGAAGTCAATAGATCTAGACTCAAATCTGTTTGGTATTTAACAACTGCAAATCATAGTCAAGTTACCTTCTTTCTTGGATTCAGTGACCCCTTAGGTCTAACTCCAGGTATAAGTTTGGAGGTTCTAGTCTCTCATGTCTTCATTTTTTAGACCACAGAGAAGCCAAGAGAGGGTAAGATATTTTCCTGATCTACACAGTTAGTTGACAAGTCGTGACTTCACTCCAAGTTCAAGCATTCTTGGTGGGTCACTTGAATAATCAGAGACTCAGTTCTTAGAGCTAGAAGCAGCTGCGGAATGTCACTTGATGTAATTCCTTGCTCCCAAATAGACAGGGAAATGCTACCCCTACTTTTCAGATGAGACAATGCAGTCCCTGAAAAGCTAAGTGATTTGCCAAGGTGTTGAATCTATTTTCATTGTTAGCCCTTGGCATAACATCATCGAGGAACAGTATGCAGCTTTTAATTATTCTCATTTTAAAGAAATACATTTTTAAAAAATTCTTCCCTGGACCTCTTAATATCCTTCTGTGTAAACTGGTATGGGTGGGGTGGAGGAAAGGAGGATAGGACTGGAGGAAATTATTTCTGTGGTCACTCTCAAATCTGGAAATCTGATTCTAGGATTCAAACAGGACATTTGAGGCAAGTGGCTCGTATTCTGAAGAGCTACGAAGGAATAGGAAAGGTAGGACGAGACAATATTTAATGAAACAAACATCTAGAACTCTTAGCGAACTTACAACTCCAATGCAACCCAAGTCACCAGTGTTACTTGGCAGACCCAAAAGCAAATGTCATCCTAGCTTATATTAAGGAAGTAAGAGTATTCAAAACAAGAAAGATGATCATTCTGCAGTACTCTGAATTGGTAAAAACCAAATCTGAAATACTGGGCATCACATTTGAAAAAGAACATCTGCAATCCATGGTTTGTTCAGAGAAGGATCACCAGTTTCATTAAAGATCAAAGGCCATGCCACATGAGTGTTAGGGAGAGGAAATGACATTATTTACCCTGGAGAAGAGCATATTTAGGGGAACCATGATCATACCATCAGTAATTTAGAGCCAGAAGGGAGCTTAGAGGTCACTTAATCCATCCTCTTGTTACAGATAAGAAAACGGACATGGGGAGATTAAATCATACTAAGTGTTTGAAGATGGATTTGAATGTAAATTCTCTTGAGTCCACTGGAAAGAAGACCAGGTACAAAGAGCAGGACTGGTAGCATTAAGTCAAGGGAAGAAAATTGAAAGTTTACAAAAAGAAAATGTTTCCCATCAAACAGAACATAGCAAATCTAAAAGGTGAATGTTTTTCCTAAAGAGGAACAAGTTTCTCCTTCACCAGAGGTTTTCAAAAAAAAAGGCTGGATAATGATTAGCCAGGGATACCATCAAAGGAATTCCTCTTGCTCAGGGGAAGTTTAGATTAAACAACCCTGGGGTGATTATATGGGAGACCACATAGACTTTGCCTGGAGCAAATGGGCTCGCTATGAATCGATTAAAACAGAAGTACCAGACAAGCATCCTTGACAATGTTCCACTGTCCTCAATCTTGATGTATGATGTTGGCTGGAGCAGGTGAGTAAGTTATAGGATCAAACCCAAAAGAAGAGAGGGAAAACTTCCTGTAACCACTGCTTTTACAAACCCCTATGTTTAATATGGTGTCTATGCTGAGAAGGGTTGAAAATGAAGCCAGAGCTGAATCTTTAACAAAGAAAAAAAATTAACTTATAAACCTGGGACGTGTTGGTTGGTTTTGCTGATCTGCTGTTTTTTTTCTGTGTTCTATTAAAATCTCTGTTGAAAGAGATGGCTCGCTGGGTAGGAGAGTGGAGGGGGGGTAGGTGGATATATTTAGAAATGAAGGTGACATACAAATAAAACATAGGAATAAAATCAAGATAAAAAACATAATTACATACAACCAAATAGAAATAGGCTATTCTTGCAATAAGCAGATAAACATTTATTATGCATCCACAGTCTACCGGGCCGTGTTCTGGGGCTGGAGCTATAAAAATAAAGAGCAACTGAACTAGAGAGTACTAGACAGTCAAGAATGAAATAAGACTTATGTACATAAATTGTTAGAATAGAAGTTGGCAGATACTCAGATGAGGTGATGGGATACCACATTCTGCTAGTACAACTTCACCTGACACAGATCATCTGTGCTCCTCACTGAACTAGCAGAACCTGGCACCCAGGCCATGCCTTCCACAGGTCAGGATCTGGAACGATGTGGGGTATGATGATCATGATGAGATCCAGGAGCTTTTCTGAAGTCCAGTGAGTTAACTGTAGTCCATCATGATTCCTTTCTTGGGTGGTATATAGGTCTTTTTCACACTCTACTACCTCTGCCATCCTAACTCCAAACGACTTTGCCCAAAGTGTCAGAATTCCTAGTTGGCCTTATGTGCCCAGCAGAAAAGTAGAAATGCAACAATGGAATATCGATGTGAATGTGTTTGTATGTGAACATGGAAAAGATACCAAGAGTTTATTATTTCATGTAGATAGACATACCCATCCATAAATACAAAGGCATGTATATTGTATTGCAACATATTCCAAAGTGTGCATGTATTTATGTATATAGTATATTCAACATTTAAGGAGAAATATACACACATGCTTATGAATAGCTTTAAAATATATATAATATTATATAACTATATAATAATATATAATTATATGATATTTCTATATCATTATATAATATTGTATATAAATGTGTGTGTGTATACACACATACACACACACAACACACACACATTTCAATAGGGGGCAACTAGATGGTTTAACGGATAGAGTGCTAGGCATGGAGTCAGGAAGACTCATCATCTTGCTGAGTTCAAATCCAGCCTTAGACACTTACCAGCTGAGTTATCCTGGGAAAGTCCTTTAACCATTTTTGCTCAGTTTCCTCATCTGTCAAAGGAGCTTGAGAATGAAATGGCAAATTACTCCATTGTCTTTGCTAAGAAAACCTCAAATGGGGTCATGAAGAGTCAGAGATGACTGAAGACTATTGGACAACTATCTTATGAGTTTTGGCCTTAGAGTCAGGAAGACCTGCATTCAAGTTCCACCTCAGAAACTTACTAGCCATGGGCAAAAGTAATTTAAATACTGTGAGTCTCAGTTTCCTTATTTGTAAAGTGACAGAGTTCGATTTGATTAATTTTTAGGTCTTTTCCAGCTACATTTATGCTACATACATATCTATATCTATCCACATATAACACATTCATATAAATATATTTTGATGATACATTTTTATTATCAAATGAGGTAGTACATACAAAGTACTTGGTAATCCTTAAAAGTTATATAAATACTAGATACTACTACTCCTACAACAACAACAACTGGTACTACTATTACTACTGTTACTACACACAAACACACACACATGGACTTCTCATTTCATTGGTGGTGTGTATGAGGGGAGAGGTACCCCCCCCATAACTGTCCTCCAGCTTAAAGTGGTACCTGGGACCCTAAGAGATTAAGTAACTTGCAATGTCAGGAAATAGTTATGGGACAGAAACGGGATCTGAATGCAGATCTTACAGATGTAGAGTGAGGTACACTCTCTCTGTGCAGGACAGAAAAGCAGCCTAGTGTAAGAGACAGAAAGCAAACTACAGATTCACAAAGAACTAGGTTCTGAATCCAGTTCTGATATATTATACAAACATATGAACACATACATATACATATATGGACACAAACATATATATATATAAACGTGCATATGTTATATACACAAACCTGTATAAATACATATAGATAGATGTATACATATATGAACACAGACACATATGCATGACAAACATGTACATTGTTAAGATTTACATGAATATACATACATGAACACAAACATATGCATATACATTTTCTTAGAATAGACGACAGAAATGAGATGTTATTGTGCAAAGACAACTGTCTTGGAGTGAGAATGTCAGGATTTGAGACTAGATATTTACTAACTGTGTGGTCTTAGAAAAGTCACTTTCCCTCTCTGAGCCTCAATTTCCTTATCTGTACAATGAAACAGTCGGACTATAGGATCTGGAAGGTCTCTTCCAGCTCTAACACTGGATAGTTCTATAGACAAAATGACAAAAGTCATGTTCAGAACCTTGAGTAGCACCTGCTTTTAAGGAGAAAATGGAGAGGACTAAGTAAGGAATTGCCTTAGGGCATAAAGTCATAGAGGAGATGGTGGGGATGAGGTCCCTGTTCCAGCTGGGAGAATTAGTTGTGTAAGGAAAACATTCATTTCTTAGGAAAAGATGAAAAAGAGGGACAAGACAGCATTTGAGCTGTGTAGGAGGGAAGATGAGTGAGGCGATAGTTGATGGCCTCAATCTTCTCTATAAACTGGAGACTTGGGTCCAAAAAGAGCTGGGAAAAATCCCTTCCCTGTTTTCATTGCAGATTTGAGGGACCATGGATGTGGAATGGTGTATATGCTGTCAGATTCAGTGATGGGTGGGGATGGGGGGAGGATTAGGAACATACTGAGAAATTAATGTAATATGAAAATAACAATAAAAAAAAAATCAGCCAAACTTAAAAGGAGCTGAGCTCATCTGCTGAGAAAATGCTGTGTGTGTGTGTATGTGTGTGTGTGTGTGTGTGTGTGTGTGTGTGTGTGTGTGTGTGTGGTGTGTGTGTTGTGTGTGTGGGAGGGGAAGTGTCTGAGAACTTGAGAACAGACTAGAAGGCTTGGAAGAGCCACTGTGAAGAGTGTAAAAGGGAATCAGTAAGAAGTGAAGAAATAGATCCCTTTGCAGCTGTGACAGTCCCATTAAGGTAGGAAGAAGAAAGTTTGTAGGAAACTCCCCTGGCACGGTCTTGTGACTACTTTCTAGCACTCCTCTGCCACTCAGGAGTAAGAGCTAAGGAGACACATGGTGGGAGCCATCCAGGATACAGGATTACAAAGACTGGAACAGCAGAGAGATAAAGGTCCGAAGTATTGCAAGACAGAGGCCATGCATCCAGGAAATGCCACTGCTCTGAGAGCATGGGTCTAAAACTGTAAGGGACCTTTGAAGTCATGAATTTAACCTCCTTATTTTACCAAGGAGGGAACTGAGGTCTAGGGAGGTGAAGCAAAAGTTCAAGATCAAAAAGGGGGATAAATGAAGCCAGGATGCATTCAGAGAACTTGGAGGCATCAAGATCATATATCAGGTAAAGAACATCACTCTAGTTAAAAGAAGTGAGCACATGTGAGAGGTAAAAAAAAAAAAAAAAGGCAGGGGATTATGAGTACAGGAGAAATTCTGAGATCAAGAAGTTTTCTATCTTGATCAATATTATTGTGTTGTTCACAATTGTATTATATTCAATTCTTATCATATTGGAGAGGCTGTAAGGTACAATGGAAAGAATGTAAGCTGCATAGTCAGAGGACTTGAATTCAAATCTTGGCTCTTCTATCAATTGGTGATGTGACTTTAGGGAAATCAGTTCTTCAAGCCTTGGTAGTCCTATCTATAAAATGGAGAGGCTAGACTAAGTGACCCCTAAAGTTCCTTCTAGCTCTCCATGTGTGTCTTACAGAGGTTGTTGTCATTTGTCCTTTGCTCTAGGAAAGGACCATGACAACATTGAGGAGGTGATGTCATGATATAGAAGTGAACTGGATTTAATTGAGGGAATGCAAAGTCACCAGCCTCACTTTCTCTTCTGGAGCCATTTGGGTCTATCTAGAACTTTGGGGAAAGCATTCTGCCCTGGGGAATTTGCCATTTTGAGAGTAACACAACATAAAAATACATGAAAAGTTAAATAATATAAGGCAGTATTTTATCATCACCAACCACTGACTGAACTGATGAGAACTACTCTTTGCTACTCAAGTACAAAAATACTTATAGGACAATTCCCTTAACTTCCTGGAGACTCAGTCTTCTCTTCGGTAAAATGAGAGCTATATCACACAACTTCTACAAGTTACTCCAGCTTTAGGCCGATGGTCCTATGTTCCTAGGAAGTCAAGGGAAAACAAGGGTTTAAACACTTGGGTCTCTCAGACCTGAAAATGATAGAGGGAACGCAAATATTTTCATGCTACCCCTACACTATTCAGCGGAGAGAGGCTTCATTCACTTAGAACATTTAAAGAGAAGGGATCTTTCACGTGGGCCACTGTACCTAACAGAAGGAGCACACAAAGGCCAAAGTGGCCCACTGTGGGACAATTCTGGTCTTAAAGAAAATGTGTGCAATAGGGATAATTAAACTAGGACTAATTATTGAGACATTTTTATTGTGTGACCTTGTGCTGTTATGTCACAAGCAGCCCGAGAGCTGGGCCAGGGAAGAAAAGGGTAATTGTGAATTTTTCAAGGGATCTATGGAAAGGCAAAGGAAGCTTTGCTCTCCATGCCTCAGCTGATACAAGAGGTTCAGAACAGTCAACCATGTGACAAAAGCTAATTAGGATTACAAGATCCTGCACTCTTTGGAGTTTGCTACTATCAAAGAACTTCAGAGTTTTCTTCATTGCATTTCATCTCAAATCTGGATCTGGGCCTGGACAAAATCTCTCATTCAAATCCAAATTGGCAAGTAGACCCCTAACCCTACCTCCCCCCAAGACCCTTAAAATACATTTTATGTGCTTTATGCCTATGATTTTATAACACTTCTCATAAGATCATAAAAGCATATGCAGAAAATTGGAAGGGACCTTATAGGTCAGCAAATCCAACATTAACATTTTACAGAAAGGGAAACTGAGTCTCAGACAGGTAAACTTGGTAATGGGCATAAAGTTCATTAAGTATCAGAACCAGAATTCAAATTAAGATCCAAATCCAACATAATTTCTACTTTGTACTTATATCAAAGAGCTTTCCTCTGACATAAGGGATGATAAAAGATAAAAATACACAAATATAATATATATGCACATAAAACACACATATGTGTGTATGTGCACACAATGCATATGTATGTATAGACACACATACATGAATGTATGTATATATGAGTGTATATGCGCATATACTGATGTGTGTATATAGATGTATGTGTGCATAAGCATGCATCTATGTACGTATACTCTTATCAGCTGTCTTATATAAAAATAGTAATACTAGTAGTTAGCATTTATATAGAGCAGGGGCTGTCAAATTATGATCCAGGCTAGCTCCTGGTTTTTTACAGCCTGTGAACTAAGAATATTTTTTACATATTTTTAAATATGTAAAAAAAACATTCTTAGCTCATAGTCTTACAAAAAGAGGTGTGGTGGAGTTACTTTACTAGTCCCTGATGCATCATTTTACAACTATCACTTGATTTTATCCTCACAAAAACTTTAGGAGGTAGGTGTTACTATTAGCCCCATTTTATAGGTGAAGCAACTGAGGCAGGAAGAAGCTAAATGGCTTGTCCAAATGCCACAGAGTTAGTAAGTATCTGAGGTAAAATTAGAACTGAGATTTTCCTGACTCCAGGCCTAGAGCTCTCCGCCTTCAGAAAGAGTAACTCTGGTCAACTCATTTAACCTCTCAGTGCTCTAGTCTAGGTAATCTAGAAAATCACAAGTTGCTTAATAGCTGCTGACCACTGGTAGAGGGAATTTCCATGCCTGGGAGTTTCTTGCACCAATGAAATTATAGATTGGCTAAAAAATTCTTATATTGAGAGATCCTTTATTATGTATATAGTCTGTTTTCCTACTCTGAGAAGTAGTGGAGATTTGGTTTGAAATGCACCTGTTTCTAAACAGGTGACCATGTATAAATAAGCTTATTCACCGCTCAGGGCATTGGTTACTTCATCTGTAAAATCAATATAATATTCTTTTTATTTTAAACTTACAGGTCCACAAGCAAAGTTCTTTGAAAATCTTAAAACACCATATAAATTAATAATATCAATTAATATTATTATTAAATATTAAATACTAACAAATATTATTAGCATCAATGTTACAAGGATCTCTCTCTCTCCTTTTTATAGCATTGAAGAACCAGGGCTGAAATTCAGGTCCTCTTTGGTACAATTGCCTCTGCATCCACCAACAATGGGGGAAAGTTATCTAAGATAATTTGCACAAACTGGCTTACATGTCTCTGAGGAATATGGAAGGCTCAGGAAAGCAAATGAAAAAGAGCAGATGCCCTTCTCTGCACGCATCTTCTTGCCATCTTCCTGCTGGGGTGCTGCATGTATATCACACTTAGTCACCTTTCTATCTCTTGCTCTGGGCACAAGAATCACACTGATCTTACCATAGTCTTTGGAAAAGTTGCATCAATCAACTACTCTATGGCTACACTCAACTTGCTATTCCTGTGACTTCCCAAACTCAATTCACCCTACTGGGTCACCACGTTTTTATATGTCTTTTCTCTCCCCCATTAGCTCCTTGTCAGAAGGAACTCTCTCTTTTCTGTGTTTAAGTCCCTGATACTATATTTCATACATTGTTGGTTGGTTGTTGTCCTTGCTTCTCAAAGAGGATCAAAATGACATCACCATGATGAAGTGAAGTTTCAGTGTGTCCAACTGTAACTGATCAGACCTATACAAGGTTGGAATTCTCTACCACAGATTGGGCACAGATAGTCTATGTGAACATTTGGGGTGGTTACCCCAAATTTGCACATCCTACATTTCCTTTGTGCTGTTTCAGTTCTGCTTTGCTCAAAGAGCACAGCACCTTTTCTGATGTGGGCTTGCCTGTGGAGTGGATCTGTGCCAGTGTCTCCCATGTCCCACAATCAAATACAAAGTTCTTGAGAGAGGTCTTGATAGTGTCCTTGTATCACTTCTTCTCACCACCATCTGATCGCCTGCCCCATGTAAGTTCTCCATAAAATAGTCTTTTTGGCAAGTGTGCATTTTGCATTCAAACAATGTGGCCAGCCCTTCAGAGTTGTGCTCTCTGAAGCATAGTTTGAAAACTTGGCAATTTAGTTTGAGCAAGGACCTCAGTGTCTGGTATCTTATCCTGGCAGGTGATCTTGAGAATCTTCCTAAGATAGTTCAAAGCCAGAAGGGACTGTCTCTCTTTTGTGCTTAAGACCCTGGTGCTGTATCTTATACATAGTAAAAAGCTTAATACATGCTCCCTGCCCCCACTCTATTCCCATCTAAAGTCACAAGAGGTGGCACATACCAAAGGGAAGGTGAACTATATACTAGAGGTAGGAAAAGATACTCAAGAATGGGAAAAAAGAGCATTGTTGGCTTGATCCTGTACAAAAGAGGAGACTCTCTTTGGGTAAAGCAGTATCAAAAAAGAAAAGGGCATCAGATAGTTGTGGTTGTTCCATCATGTCCAACTCTTTGTGACACTATTTGGGGGTTTTCTTGACAGAGACACTGGAGTGGTTTGCCATTTCCTTCTCCAGCTCATCCTATAGATGAAGAAACTAAGGCAAACTGGGGTAACTGACTTTGCCCAGGGTCCCACAGCTATCAAGCATCTGAGGCCTGATTTGAACTCAGGAGTTTTTAACTCCAGACCAGGCACTCTACACACTCTAGCACCTAGCTGACCCTGTCATCATACAGTAGGATCATTTATTAGAGGTGGAAGGAAAATGGGAGACCATCTAGCCCAATCCCTTCATTTTAAAGAGGAGAAACTGAGGCTCCAAAAGGTGAAATTACTTAGCCCATGGTGTATGGGCAGGAAATGGAAATCAGAATTTAAACAGAAACCCTCACACTCCAAGTTGAATGCTTTTCAACTGTACTGCACTGGCCAGATCCAGTCTGGTCCAAGGCACAGGAGAGAGATGGACTGATGGAGGCAAGGCATTGGAAGTCAAGTCAACAAGCATTTACTAAGGGCTTATTATGAACCAATCACTGTGTAAAACACTAGGAATATAAATGCAAGCAGACAGTCCCCATCCTCAAGGACCCTACATGCCAACTCATAAAAGGAAAATGAAAGAGGAAAGAAAAAAAGATCACCAAATTAGAAGTAGAGTCCAGAGTAGAAAAAGGCCATGGAAGATAACTGGCACTCGCTGGGGAACAGGGTGGAGGACCAACACAAGCACAATGAGAGGGCAACACTGAAGCGCAACAACATTGCAGTACAGGGCTACCATTGAGAAATCAACTCCAAGACCTTCCTTCTTCCTTGGGACTCATCCAGATGAATGGAGTATTGGTACATTGGATAGATCCACTGAACTTGCAATCAAGAAGACAAGTGTAAAGCTTATTTCAGTCACTTACTGGCAGTATGACACTGGGCAAAACACTTAATCTCTTTCTCCCTCAATTTTGTCATCTGTTGGGGGGTGGGGGCGGTGTAATAACAACACCTACCTCATAGGAATAATGCAAAAATCCAATGGGAAGACACTGTATATAGTGTTTTTTAAAAACCTTAAAGTGATATACAAATGCTATCTGTTTTTAAAATGATTAAAATTATTGTTATATTTTATTATAATTATTTTATTAATATTGAAAGTTATAGTGATAATATAGGGAAAATAACCAAGGACCCTGCACAGAGTGTGCCAAAAGTCTTAGTGCAAATATAAGCTACTAAAGCTTAAATGTTAACATTAAATTTAATTAAAATTATATAACTCAATTAAATATTCCAACTTAAGCCATGAAAGCATAAACTGGCACTTTCAAGATTTCTCTAACTTTGTGACTTGCCTTGCTTACGGTTTTTTTTTTAACCCTCTTTGTTTCATGCTACTTTTTTCATTACTGCTAGTTTCCTTTTTGTCTAGATATTCATAGGAAACTCCCAGTTAGGAACCCCTGTCTACCAAAGCAGTTTCGAAAATATTCTGCAGCTTGCAGTCATGGAGAATTGCTTGTGACAAGTAATGACAGGGCAAGGAAGTTGCCAGTAGTCACAAAGTCAACTTATGTCAAAGGGAGGGTTAGAATTCATGTCTTCTTGTGTCTGAAGTTGGTACCTCCATGCTGTTTTGCTTCCCTGCTTAGTAGTAATTAGCAGGGAAAAAACCAAACAAAAAAACCTCTCTATATCAAGTTGAAATTATATATTATAATCTGCAAAAAAAAAAAAAATCCTTAAGAATAATTTAATTTAATCACCTCCATTTTTACAGATGAGGAAACTGAGACCCAGAGAGGTGAACAAACCTCACCTCCTCCCTTTGGATCCTGGGTAGTACAAGGAACCCCCAGGGTTGGGTGGTGGGGGTGTGGGGGTGGGGAGGGAAAGGCAGAGAAAACCCTCGAGAAAAGCATGCTGGAGAGGATGCTGGGAGCCAGGACTGAACTATAATGAGCAAGGTCCCATCCTAGGCATCACAAAAAGGCAAAGATGAATCTTAATGCTGAGGGAACCTCTGTTCTGGAAGAGGTTATATAAGAACTTGGCAAACAGAAATGCACAAAGTGTTCCCATGAGCACAAAACTGAATGATGCTTCAATCAATCTGTCAAGCTGAATTACACTTTCATCATGCGAAGGAGGAAGTGAGACATGCTAGAAAGAGTCCTGAGTTTGAATTCTGCCTCTGCCTCCTTCCTACCCATGTGACTTTGGGCCAATCACCTCTCTCTTCTGGGTCTCAGCTTCTTCACCTCCAAAATGAAGAGACTGGACTAAATGCTTGCTAGGGTCTCCCCCATTTTGAGATCTAGGATCCTGCTAGGTCTTGGTCCAAATCCTTCATTTTACAGATAAGGAAACTGAGGTCAAGAGAGGTAGCACCTTTTCCAAGACCACATAAGTGCTAGTAGTTGAAGAAAGATTAAGAATAATAAATACTGAGCAGGGAGTACTATTCTGTACCTGGGATAATTACAGAAAAATAAACTTATATAAACCCAGTGGTTCTTGCCAAGATTTATTTCTCACTGCATCTTTCTTGGTTGACTCTCCTTGGTTTTAATCAGTGGGTATAAATGTGCATTTCACATAAAGTTTCAGGAATACACTGTTGCCAAGGAACACATCCATGCAAAGTGGTAAAAAGAAAAAAAATACAGAGCACTTGAATTTCTTTTGACACTTTAACTTCTTACAAGGAATACAATTAGTTCCCTAATATCATTCTCATTTGCCTGCAGTGACAATCACAGATAAACCAAATCCCTCTGTCCTCTCTTTCTTCACCAACATGGACAATCTTAACCATTGGAATGTGGCAACACTCAAAAAAGGAGAAATACAGTGAGTTAACCCAATATTAAGCCTGTACTCTGATAACTCACTGTGGCATGGTATAGGTCTTAGATATTTGATGGTTATGATAGCAAAGTGCAAGATCTGAAAATCTCTCCACCCTACAAGCTGTCAGAGCATCTCATATGGGCCCAATACCAAACTGTCATCTATGAACCTCAGGAAGAGGACCGGGAGGTTTCTACACCATGATGTTTGGAGTGCAGTGGTTAAGAGCACTGGACTGGGAGCCAGGAAGACTCAGTTTGAATCCTACTTCAGATAGTTACTAGATGGGTGACCCTGGTCAAGTCACTTAATCACTCTGCCTCAGTTCCCTCATCTGCAAAATAGAGATAAAAATAGCTCCTATCTCCCAGGCTTATTGTGAGAAACAAATGAGATAATAACTGTAAAACACTTAGGAAAATGCCTGGCAAACAGTAGGAGCTTAATAAATGTTTGCCCTCCTGTCCCCAATGCAAAATAGCTAGGTAAGTCCATACCCATTCCATATCACAGACTGCCTCCCTCTTTGGTCCAAGAAAGCCTTGTCAGATTACTCCCCAGTTCTCAGGTTGATGAGATAAAATAGGTGCGTGTCCTTCAAAATTCTTTTTTCTCTTAATATAAATTCACAAAGCCACAAACATTTTGGAAAGAAATCACTGATTTGGAGCTACAAGAGAAAAGAGAGATGATATTCTAGACTAGCCCATGTTTCTGCATATACTGTTCCTCATGCCTGGAATGCAGTCTCTTCTCACCTCTACTTCTAATCTCTTACTTCGTTTAAGACCCCCATCAGGCACCAGATTTGACACACAAAGCCTTACTTGATAGTTCTTAGGGCTCTCTATCTTTTGAATTCTCTTTGTTGTTATGTGGTAGGTTTTACATCTTCAGCAGTAGAATGAAAACCCCTTGAGGGAAGGATACCTACACAGTCCTGGCTCATTGTGGATGACTAATAATGGCTGTTGACTGGCTAACTTGAGTGGCACCCCCAGGACCTTGCAGTGTCTTGCTCACAGGAAGCACTCCTTAAATTTTTATTGGATTTCACTGGATGCTACATTTCCTTATGGATTGCTTCCATTCCATCATGGTTGGAGCCCCCTCTCCTCCCCTCATCAAAGCATGCCTTTTCTCCCATTGCTGTGTGTTAGACTCAGCGCAAGAAGTCAGTAACAAAAACTTAACAATTCAGGTAAAGAGCTTGCAACTTTACCTTTCTTTTCTAAGCTGCCTCAGATATTTAAGCAAAACTTGGCTACAACATAAAATTAAGAATAAGAAAAAGCCTGTAGTCTGTTGATCTCCAGCTCCATAAGCTGTGTGACCTTGGATGAGTCATAGGGTCACAGGAACACAGAGGTAGAAGAAATATTAAAAGTCAACTGACTCAACCCCCTCATTTTACAGAATGAGAAACTGAGGCTTGCTTACTTTGGTACAATGCCTGGCACAAAAAACACAACTGATAAATGCCCTTTTCCTTCCTCTCTCTTTTCTCTCTTTTTCTTTCTTTCCTTCTTTCCCCATTTACCTCTCTCTCTCTCTCTCTCTCTCTCTCTCTCCCTCTCCCCAGAAGGAAAGAGGGAAGAGGAGGGATCAGAGGCATTTTGCTTCTCTAGCCCTTCTATGTAAATAAAGAATGATAATTATTGCTCCCTACTTTATCACTGGGTTCTTGTGGAGATGAAATGGGATGCTGGATGAAAAGTATTCTGTGAATCTGAGCTATTATTAATTCACTTATAAACAGTGAGTGCCTCTAAATTTCAATTAGTCTTTTTCTCAATCCTCAGCCTGTAGCACATCTGAGATATCAGTGTACAATTAGAATTTTTGTAATTAAAATGCTAGCAATTTGCAACTTCACCTTGTCCTCTAGTAGGATGTTTGAGATACATTTAGGGAACAGAATTATCTCCTAGAGCACAAAGAAAGAAGTTCTTTCATAAACCAACTCGGCCCCAACATGGGAAGAAAGGGACTGTCTTGAAGCAGGCAGAGAAGAAAAAGGTTGGGTTTTCCAGAATTCCAGGAACCAGAGACTCCAGATGGATGGAGATAAAAGAAAAGTTTAGGTGAGTATAGATCGAAGTTTGTATGATTCTCAATAGCTTTCTAGTAAACTGTAATCTCTGGGAAGAAAGGGATTCTTTCCTTTTTATCTGATTATCCCTAGGCTAGCCTAGTGACCTGTGCTGTGGAGGAGCTTATATATTGGTAATTAGTTGAATTTCATTGCGAGCTTGACTAGAAATCTTTGCTAAAAGTAGATAGATAGCAAGGCATCAAGATCACACTTTATGAGGATTTCTTGAAGGAACTGGGGATTGTTGTTAAAGAAATGAGAAGGGAGAAAAGCTGACTTTTCTTCTTCATTTTTTGTCAATGTGTCCCCAGCATTCATCAAATTATCTTGAAAGTGCTAAAGATGTGCTTGGTGATTGAATGATTCTTTCATTTAGCAGAGATTGAACTGCTTCTGGTTGGGTTCAGATAGAAGAGGTTAAGAGTAAAGGTTAGAAATTGCAAAGAGGGGAACTTAAGACTAGTATTAGGGAAAATGTCCCAACAATTAGAGTGATGGACAAGTAGAATGTGCTCTTTGGGATATGGTCACTCCCTCATCACTGGGTCTTCACGAAGAGCCAGATAGCAATTTATTGGGGAAAATGTAGAGCACACTGTAGTTCTGGCATAAAACCAGATGTTCTCTGAACTCTCTACAGGAGGGAAAGTTTGTGATTCTGTAACATAGATACTCAGTGTTCTTATGTACCTCTCTTAGAGTCCTTCTGCCCTCAATTCTTAGAGAATCTATGCTATGTTGGTCTTTCCCATTAGGATGCAACTTCCTTGAGGAAAGGGACCTTGCTTGCTTACTTTGGTACAATGCCTGGCACAAAAAACACAACTGATAAATGCCCTTTTCCTTCTTCTTTCTCTTTTCTCTCTTTTTCTTTCTTTCCTTCTTTCCCCTTTTACCTCTCTCTCTCTCTCTCTCTCTCTCTCTCTCTCTCTCTCTCTCTCTCTCTGTCTCCTTCCCTCCCTCCTTCTCAACCTCCCTCCCTCTCCCTTTCCCTCTCTTTCTCTCTCTAACTAAACACTACAACAATAAAATTTAAGTTTTGGGAGATATTGCCAAGCTGGGAGAATTTTAAAAACAGGGTGCATAATGGATTGTACTATATGTCTACGATCCCAGGGAGAGCCTAGTTAATGCCAGAGGTCATTTCTAGATTAGCTGCAGAGAGATGGCTTTATTGGCCCCAACAACTCTCAAGAACTATCCACCAAGTCATAGAAGAATTGATATATGTCCAGGCAGAGGGAGCATTCTTGCTAAGGAAGTCAATGATCCTTGGGATATTGAAAAATGTGTAATTTGGCAATATCTTGCAAATTCATACATGAAAATTAAGAACTTTCCTTTTGCTTGTCATCTAGTCCTCCTCCAGATTCCCCAGTCTTTCATTAATTATTTCATCACTATTGTTATTAATGTGGCTGAATGCCAAGAATTTATTAGCATAGTAAATAAAACAGAGAGACAGCCTGGAGTAGCGGATAGAAAACTGGCCTTAGATTCAGGGTTACTTGGATTGAACTCCTACTCTGGTTGTATAACTCAGGGCAAATCATAGAATCTTCCAGTGACCCCAGACAGCTCCCTAAGATCAGAAGTTACAGAATACTCGCCAATTTTTGTTAGAAAAGGGAGTTTTCTAACCATGAGTTTCCCCTGAGGAAACCACTGGGCCTGGGGCCCAGGGGTGGAGGACCTGTGGCCTGGGGGCCACATGTGGCCTTCTAGGTCCTTCGGAATGGAATGACTTTTTGACTGAGTCTTTTATTTGACTGAATCCTTTTATGAAGGGGATTTGTTCTGTGAAGTTTGGATTAAGTGAAAGGGCTGCCCTAGGAAGCCACAGGTACCACCCCCCTAACCCCACTCCCAGCTGGGCTATTCAAACATGAATGGATTAGTCTAATGGGAAATAGAATTACAAAACTTGGCAGTCTAGAGGGACTTCATTGGCCAACTAGTCCAACTCGTACACTCAGGGAATCTTAGCAGAGTCAGCAAGTGGCCATCCAGTCTCTGTTGGAAGATCTCCCAGCAGAAGAAACTCACCACTTCTCCAATCCATCACAGTCTGTGTGGGGACAGTTCTAATGATTTTCAAATGTTTTCTGAAATCAAGCCTAATTTTGACCCTTTGCATCTTCTACTCTTTACAATCCAAACATTTGAGTCACCGAACTAAACATAGGTTCACAGATCCACAGTTGGAAGAAACTTTGGGGGACACCTAGACCAGAAGGAGTCTTAATCTTTTATGTGTCATGGACCCCACTCGACAATCTACTGAATCCAAAGAACTCCTCAGAATAATGCATTGTTGGCATCATTCATATTGAAGAAAATTTTCTGGAGTCAATTCAGTCATGCCCCACTCTTTGTGACCTCATTTGGGGTTTTCTTGGCAAAGGTACTAGTGGTTTGCCATTTCCTTTTCCAGATGATTTTACAGATAAGGAAACTGAGGCAAAAAGGTTTAAGTGACTTACCCAGGGTCACACAGCTAGTAAGGGTCTGAGGCCAGATTTGAGGATGAGTCTTTGGGATTTCAAGCCTAGTGTGTCATCCACTGTGTCAACTAGCTTCTCAAAAAAGGAAACGCTAAATTTCAATTACACAGATTAGTGAAAATGAAGATTTAATTACCATCCAATTTCACAGACCTCTTCATAGACCCTGGCTCTGTGCATCTCAGGTTAAAAATCCCTGATCTAGAATAATCTCCTTTTTTAACAGAAGAGTCCAGGGAAATTAATAGCATTCCCAACAGGCAGCAAATGACAGAACTGGGCTTGTTCTCACAGCTCCAAGGTTCATCAGGAAAGTTCAAGGCTCTTTCAACTGATTCCACTGAACTGTGCCACCTCCCATAAATAAAAAGAAAGCAAAATAAAAACAGCAGCTGATTTAGCTGATTTCATTTAGCATGCCCATGAACTTGCTTATAAAAGCACCGCAGAACGCCTAGACCTCCTTTTGCAGCCATCAATCCAAGAAGGTATTAGGCAGGATTGTGTTGGTGGTAGACATTGTCTAAAGTATTTAAGTCCTCCCCCTCCCCTCAAATCCAAGGTAGGATAAAGTTTTGAGATGCAAAACATCTGACTCATGGTAGAGATGAAGAGCAGGGAATGACCCCTGACAGAAACTTATCTTATTGTTCACAATGCAGGGCAGTAAAAATTCACTGGGAAAAATAGGGGCGTGGGGGATAAAGTACCAAGTAAATCCTTGGCAAAACAGCTCAGGAGGGTGAGTCATGTGCCTCTCAGGGAAATGAATCAGAGGCCCACACACTCAATCTTCTTCATTATCACCATTTCAAAAGAAGGAGGAGGAGGAGGAGGAGGAGGAGGAGGAGAAAAGCTAGTTAGTTAGGTAACTTCCACTGTCCAGAAGAAACAGAGGTGGCCAAGAGGAAATACACAGAAACTATCTCTCTCCTGGGGCTACTGGGAACATCAGCAGGATTATGGCTGTCCTGGTCTGTCTGTCGCATTTTTTTCTCCACAAGTAAGAGAGACATCACCTCAAACCTAAGGAAAATTTTGCCTTCTGGCCAATCAGAACTTGCAAAGAGTGTTCAGTCAGGAGGGACTGACTCCAAAGGATCCATAGATATGCATACCTGAAAGGACTCTGTCGTCAGAGCTCTAATAGTTATGAGCATAGACTTCCCCAGGGTCATTCAGCTAAGAAAGTAGCTGAGACCAGATCTGAAGTCCAGAAGACGAATCCTCCTGACCCCAGTCCAGTGCTCCATGCACTTTGGCTCCACCTGGCTGCCCTGATATTTCTTCTATTATTATTTAAATATATAATAAATATAAATATAATAGTATTTAAATAACTATTTAAATACTATTATTTAAATATGTTATGGTCATTTCAGGGAGGAAGCATGGTACACTGGAATTATACTCCTGCCACTTAATACCACAGTGACCTCAGGCAATGAAAACAACCTTCTCCGGACCCCAGGTTCCTTACCTATAAAATGAACATTTTATACTAAATGACCTCTGAGTTCTCTCTGACCTAGCTCTATGATCTAAGTATCTGGTGTGTGCTCGTCCATCGTTGCCAAAGAAGACCACGCCATCAGAGAAATGATGACATGACTGGCACTTGACTTTGTTTGGAGTGAGGGAGGGCTGGAAGCATCTGATAGAAACACAGTGGATGGAGGCTCAGACTTGGAATCAGTGAGACCTGAGCTCAAATCACACTTCAGACAAGTGTCCAGTGAACCTGAGCAAATCCACTTAATCTCTCTCTACCTCACTTTCCTTATCTGTAAAATGCAGGTAATAAAAGCACCTACTTCACAGGGTTGCCGTAAGATTTAAATAAGACAACCTATGTAAAGTGCTTTGAAAATCTTAAAGTATGATGGAAATGCTACTACTATCCTAAGGAGATCCTGATTTTCTTGAGAACAAGGACCATGTCTGTTCTCTATCCCTCCTCCCGCCCCAGGAACCTAGAATGCTTTGCACATAGTGAACAGTTACTTAAAAGATACTTGCTAAAATCACATATATTATTGCTCTTTTTAAAACCTTGATCTTGAAATTTAGAGATAGCTGAAGCTGATATTCAGAGCTTAGAAGGTGAGATGCCTTATTACTCAGGGTGGGGAACAATAATAGATGAGAAGAGAGGTTCCTTGAGGCATAAACTAACTTTGTACCAACATTTGGAGATCAAGATTTCTATTATTTTGAATATCTCTGGATTTGACTAGTCCTGTACTGTGAATTTTCACCATCACTTCATAGATTTAGAGCTGAACCTCACCACCATTTTAACAGGGGAGGAAACTGAGGCCCAGATTGGTAAAGGGGCTTGCCCAGGGTTACACAGGTCAGAAGAGAGAGCTGAACCCAGATGCCCTTGAGACAATGGTTGTAAAGCACTTAGTACAGTACCTGTGCCTCATAAATGCTTGTTCCATCTGAAAGAGTATCTATCATTCACTTAATACAGTACCTGGAACATGGTAAGTGATTAATGAATGTTAACATCCTCTCTCTTTCTCACCCTCCATTTTGACTCAAGTCTGGGACTCACCCAGAATTTCCCAGTCCTGTTGGTAAGATGGGTCTGATTTTGGACCCTGTCTTTTTCCCCCCATTCCTCATTATATTTAAACAAATGAACGGTTCTAGGAAATTCTGCCAGAGACCAGCACAAAATAGATTAGATTCAGCAGACACAAAGACGGTTTGGTTTCCTAGATTCTTCACTTTGTAACTTTGCTCACTTCTAGGGGATGGTGCAATCAAGTCAAGAGCCAATTAGTGTTTACAAATCATTTTCTATGTTTTTACAGACAAGCGGTACCCAGCAGCCTGGTTGGGGATGGTTGTGTCTAATCACACAAGCCTGAGGAGGCCCTGTGGCTAAGCTGTCATAATTAGCATCTGGCACTCTCTGTCTCACCTGGTGGTGTTGATGGGGTAAGTACATCTCCTAGAAAGGGATGTTTAAATATCATACTCCCTCCACGTCTCTCCTACCACCACATCTCGGAAAGGAGGGGAAATGTAAGAGGCTCCCTCTGACTGATTTTCTTGACCTAGGGTTTTATTTTGCTAGACTTGGAATCAGTGAAGCTAGATCTGAATTTCAGCTCTGTCATCTATAAGCTTTGTGACCTAATGAGATCCTAGCTTTAGGCCTGTAAGGTACCTCCAAGGCAATAATATTGTCTTATAAAAGATGCAGAAACAGGCCTGAGCATGTTAAATTACTAGGGAGTCAGGATCGACTGTCTGAATTTCAGCTTATTTTTCTGTGATTAACAAGCACTGACTGGGGCACCTGAGTGGCATGGTGGATAGAGCCCTAGGTCTGGACTCAGGAAAACTCCTGAGTTAAAATCTGGCCTCCAACACTTACTGGCTGTGTAACCCTGGGCAAGTCACTTCACCCTGTTTGCCTCAGTTTCCTCATCTGGAAAATAAGCTAGAGAAGGAAATGGCAAACTATTCCATCATATTTGCCAAGAAAACCCTAAATGGGGTCACAGAGAGTCAGATGTGTCTGAAATGAACTGCAGTCATCTGCTATGTTCCAGGAACTATGCTAAGTGCTGGAGACACAAAGAAGCTAATGAAACGGTCCCTGTCCTCAAGGAACTTACATGCTATTGGGAGAGACAAGATGTAGGGACAAAATGAGTAAAACAAGAAAGAGGTTGGTCAAGTCCATGGTGCATTAGATTGATATTAAAGGAAGAGTGGCAAGTCACTTACTGGTCCTAAACCTTGGTTCCAATTTCTCAAGAATGCAATTCATAAAAGCACCTATCTCACAGATTGTTGTGAGGATGTTGCTTGGAATTTTAAGTCCAGTAAAAAAAAACATATCAAGCATTTTTGAAACATTAAAATCCTATATGAATTTCTATTGCTGCTGCTCCAATTAACCCTAATCTCTTTCTTCTCATCTTTTTTTATGAACTTAATGTGGAAACAGCCCTGAGACAAGGCCTTATCCCACTATCATTCTTTCATATTAAATATTCTGCAACAAATATTACATAAGGGGATAAAAGACTGCTTTTTATTATTGAATAAAAATACTGGCATGGATGTAAGTTCGTTGAAAGCACCTGCTGAATCACTTGAATAACAGAGAGGATGGGGAGGAGTGGGGAATATGGACCTTATCCTGTCCCTGTGAAGTTTTTACTTTTTCTGTAGGTCTCAATGTGTGCAAGACTTTTTATTCCACTCAGTTTTGACGATGAGATTTGGAATAATATTATCGATTAAAAAGTTTTGTTCTAATGAGTGTGGAATAATGCGTATAATGGCAGACTTTTACATTTTTGGTCAATTGTTCTTTTTTTCTAACTTTATATTCTCTATTATAAAGAATGGAGCCCTGGGATGGGATGGGATGGGGTGAAGGAAGGATATATGGAGAAATATAGGTGATATGAAAGATAACTCAACAGCAATAGGTGTGTGTTTGTCCTTTGTGGCTGAAGAAGACCATGCCATCAGAGAAATAATGACATGACTTGCATGTGACTTTGTTTTGATTGAGGGAGGGCTGTGCAGGTCACCAGCCTGACTTCTCCTTTAGAGCCATCTGAATCCAGTGACCAGATATTCATCAGGATGACTGGAGATGACCTATGATGAGGCAATTGGGGTTAAGTGACTTGCCCAAGGTCACACAGCTAGTGAGCCTCAAGTGTCTGAGGTGAGATTTGAACTCAGATCCTCCTGACTCCTGCACTGGTGCTCTATTCATTGCACCACCTAACTGATCCACAGCAATAGGTAATATGGCAAGAAAAGACAGAATAATAATAGCTAACTTACTCTTAATTTTTTTAATGAATCAATATGACATCTAAGTAATCATGGGCAGCAACCTCTCCACAATACTGCTCCAGAACTAATCCAGTTCATAGGCCAAAACTTCAAGGCTATTTTGAGCCCTGTAACTACAGTATGGGGATCCCATCTATGTGTTGTTTGTTACTCAGCGATTTACTCATGTCCAACTCTTCATGACACCATTTGGGATTCTCTTGGCAAAGATACTGGAGTGGTTTGCTATTTCCTTCTCCAATTCATTTTATAGATGAGGAAACTGAGGAAAACAGTATCAAGTGACTTGTCCAAGGTCATCTAGCTAGTATTTGAGGGCATATTTGGATTCAGAAAGATAAGTCTACACACTATGGAGCCACCTAGCTACCCTTTGTCATCTACAAGAGCTATTTTTGTAGCCTGCAGTGCTTTTTTTACATCGTTTCTATTTCCTTGCATAATCTGCAGTGATCAATAATCTAGTCTTTTTCAGGATGATTCCTCTCTTGTTTCTTATGGAGATGACCAGATCAGAAACAGCCATCATAAACTCTTCTCTTTCTATAAACAAGCAGGTAGCAGGGCACCATTTATTCAATGCTCTTTTGTTGCTGGTTTTGCAGTTTGGTACAGTGGTTTAGGAGTCAAAAAACCCTGACTGTGCCATTAATCAACTATGTGTCCTGGGGCTAGACATTCCACCTCTTAGGGCTTTATATTTCTCAACTGGAAATGAGTGAGCTGGACTAGATGACCTCTAAAGTCCCTTCCTACATCTAAGCTCTTAAGTCTCTCATTTGGTGTGATGATCTTTTAAAGCCCCCTGACCCTATGTTCTCCAAAAATTTGTCTAGATGACCTCTAAGTTCTTGAGAGGCATATTTTTCCATGGGGAGGTAACAAGAAGAGATTAGGTATTAAGAGTAACTGGTTCTTACATTTTGTGCATAAATGGAAACACTGTGATTGAATGTTTTATTGATTGGATATAATTTGACACAAAAAGGATCCCAACAAACAACAGCACTGCAATCCATTCACAAAGTAATGGACCCCAACTTATCAATGGTTTGGAAAATGTATTTGAGAGATGATAATTGTATTGAAAGTTCCTGCAGCTTGAAATGAAAACGAGTTGCATCTACTTAGCACTTAGATTTAAGAAGAATTGTGGAAAAACACTCAGAAATTATGTAACATAATGCAAAGAGATTGTCTGAGATGATGGCTTGTCATGGCATTAATCATTTTTGAGCTGGGAGATGTGCTCAATTGACAATGATTCCTTTCAAGAGTATGTGTGTCCTTACCAGAAGGAAATCTAAATTCTATCGTCATCACACATATCTCTTGATTATATATGAGTGAAATTATATTATGAGTGAAAGAGAACACAGACTATGGACACATTCCAAATCTCAAATAATAGGTGGATGTTGACACAGATTTGACCTCAGGAATTCATCACAGATTCCCAGAATCTCAAAGTTGGATTGAAGCTTGGGGTCCATCTCCTCTAAATTGCTGATTAAGAATTTCCTCTACAACATTCCAGCTGAGCTTGAATTAATCAACCAACTCTGCCAGAAGAACTCTTGTGATGTCTAGGTTACTAGGTTAACAAGATCAAATGAACATGCCCACGATAACACTGTCAGTAAATGTCAGAGGTAAGATTTGTCCAGTCACCAACTTCATCACTCCATTCATTACACCCTGCCAGCTCAGTCTTGACTTTACTTTTGTTGCATTACATCAAAGGATGTATGAGTAGATCACTGAGGTGGCCATTCCCTGCAGTGATGCAAAGATCACTCTATCCATGCCTGCCCATCTCATGGCACTCTTGTCCCTGTTCTCCCCTAAGTTAACCTGTAGGCTAGGGGCCTTTCTCCCATTTTTTTTTTTTTTTTACATAGATACGTGAGGAATATTTATCAGTTATTTTTTCCTTCTCCCACGTGGCTAATCATCTTTTTTCATTTTTTAATCCTACATTTCTTTTTACAGTCCATAGTCTACTTAGATATCCTTATTATAACAAGAGAAAATGAGGTAGGTCTAAAGCATATTCTGTGGATCTTATTGGGGGGGCAGGGTAAATTTATGAAAAAACCTGGACAAAAGTTATTCAAGGCAATCTGGCATGGCTCCCAATCTGTACCTCTGAAGGGATCATTCACATTTATGCATCACAGTTCCATTGGTATCTTGGAGTACCCAATGACATCTTTTATATGGTTTCTCCTGCTCAAGTACTTGTCAGTTATATGTTGAAACAGCTTAAGACCCCACAATGCACCTCTCCATTGTCTTCAAGATGATTCTAAGTTTAAAATGGTTGGAGAGTCCAATGTTACATTGCTAGAACTTTCCAGAGTCATCTGATTTGAATATAGTGTTGAAGAACTTGTGGTCATACATCACTAGAAGAATACTGGCATTCAGCTCATCCTTTTGTTTCAGAGAGTTTGTCAGCTAAGAGGTACAGTGGATAGAGTGCTGGACCTGGAGTCAGGAACAACTGAGTTTAAAAATAATTGTGTGACCCTAGACAGGTCACTAAGCCTATGTCTGCCTTAGTTTCTTCATCTGTAAAATAATAATAATAACAGAAATAACATTAATCTCCCAGAATTGTTGTGAGAGCAAGGATATTTGTAAAGCAATCTGGAAACCTTCAAGCACTATACAAATGCTAATTATTGTTATTATCTATTTATTTACTTTTTATTATTGTTATTTATTATTAATTATTATATTTATTGCTGTTATTTATTTATTTGTTCATGAAATGATTTTGCTAATTCCCAAAGATCATTCTGTTTCTACTGTTTAACTCTGAGTTCAGCTCACTGTCCATTTAGAGTAGCTTTCTGAAATCTATTTACTAATGCATACTCTCTCTAGGCATATCCTAGTCTAGACAACATAATGATTTCATCCACTTGGTTTTTCCTGATTGGATGGTCATAAGTTTACCCCTGTTAGATTTCATCTTAAATGTGAACCATCATTTCAATCTGTTAAGATCTCTTGGGACCATGATTTTATCACACAATATATTTTCTATGACTTCTCCCAGTTTTGTGTGATCTGTGAATTTGATCAATATATCTCCTATGCCAACGTCCATCATTACAAAGCTTGTGGAAAAGTTATCAAGGGAATAAGGAAGAAACTGGTCAGTAGTACCAACCTGAAATACTTAAAGACTTTTTTCATTTATTTTTTTTAAAGCTGCTGTCAGCTTTTCTCCTAAAGATCTATTTTTTTTAAGCTCTAATGATCACATATGTATCACATAGATATAACCAATAAAGAAAAGATTTTTCAGGAGATATAAACAGTCTGGTAGAGAAAATTGGGGCCCAGGGATGAGGGAGTAAACTGAACAGACAAGATAATTAAAGAAGAGATAGTGCAAGTATTGAACCTGAATCTTACTGAAAAATTCAGCTAACAGTGTTGTTTTATTTTTCACACATATTCACAGTAGGTAAAGCCAAGAGAAAATTAGTCTAATAAAAGATAAAGTGAGAGAGAATAGATTTACAGCTTAAGATTCCCTTGGAAAGCTCAGGCCTTTGCTCCTGCTTTAATTAGGCTCCCTGGATACTTGCAGGGCTCTGTCTAAAAAACACACACTATTAGGTCTTCATCTACCTCTAGGTTTTGAAAAGAAAAGAATTCAGAGAGAGAACAAAGAACCCAACTGACCTTGACTTTACCTTTGGTACTATGGACTCTGGTTGTTTTCCCGACCCTGCAGTCCCTGTCTATTCCCAACTGACTTTCTGGATCTTGCAGACTCATGGGATTGCCCTACTCTCCTTCCTATCTTCAATGATTTTTCAGATACTATAACTTTTCTGAAGAATAACTAGGTGAAACAGTAGATGAATGTAGATACAAGGTTTGGAGTTCAAATATGGCCCCAGACACTTTATAGCTATGACCCCACTCAAGTCCCATAACTTCTTAGCCTTAAGCTCCTCATCCGTAAAATGACAGAGCTGGGCATGACAGCCTCTAAGATCTCTTCCAAATTTATAGTTATGATCTTATGAATTACAATGTTCACTTTATTCTCACAGCACGTACTAGGCAACTTTCTGACTCCCACTGCTTCCTAGGCCAGTACTCCAAGACTTGACACCTCCAGGTTACCTAAATTCCAGGTCCTGGTTTTTCCTGTCCCTTATTGTCCCAGATTGAGTTACAGTCTGATCAGAACATCACTGATTTAAAATTAGAAGGGACTTAGAGAGAAGAGCAAAGGTTCCAACTCAAGTCTTCTGAGTTTTCATTACCCCATGATGTCTTCATATAATATAAAAAGACAGTTCAACAACTTTTTTCTCCACTCACACAACTGCCATATTTTCCCATTGCAGGGTATTCCATCCCAAATGTTCATATAAACTATTTGTGCCTATCCTGTGGTAGAGATTTCTGAGATCTATTGGTCTGATCAGCTATAGCTGAACACACTGTACAAGGACCTTGATTTTGTGATGTAATTTGAGTTCAAAGGATAACCACCATCAATCATCTTACACCTGGATAATTTTAGTAACCTTTGGGGATCTCCCCACCTCAAGTCTCTCCCTTATCCACTCCATCCCATCTTCCACTTATTTACCAAAGTGATCCTCCTAAAGCTCAAATCTGACAGAGTCACTCTACCCCTCACTAAAATCCGGTGGTTAAGAGCCTTTGGTCTAATAAATGCTCATTGACTGACCAATTGACCTTAGAGATTACTGATGTATCTCAGATTTCTCACCTGTAAAATGAGGGAGTTGGACTAGATCACTTGTGAGGACTAGATCACTAGATCACTTTTGTATTTTTGATCTAGGATCTTATTATTCTAAGAAATTATTAATGACCAACTGCTTTGATGAAGCCCCAAGGAAGCCAGAGGAATCCCACCATCACTATCATCTTTCCCATACCTGTTTCCATGACCTCCCTGACCTTATCCTGAGCTGATGCATGCAGTGGGTCTCTTAACTGAGCTTTCAAGGTCTTAGAGGTGAATTTCCCAGACTTGTGTACCAAGTGAGTCTAACTTTTAGTGTGTCCACCTGTACCCAGAAGTATGCAGGAGTCATGTGTAAGGGACCCTTGAGAGTCAATTGTTAAATTTTCATTGTAAACATACACCTCAGAAACCAGCAAATGTAAATTGCGGCTTGATGTATTGTTTTGTTGATGGTCTACACCTGAGAGGGCAATGAAGAAAATCTCAGTCATGTAGATTAAAATTCCATGTATGTCCTGACCTTAGCACATTCCTCTCCACAGACAATTATTTAACATTAAAAAGTACAGCAGTGACTGCATCACTGGAAAGGCCATCTAATGATGGCATTACAGGTCTCACTGCAGAAAAAGACCTCAAATATCAGCTGGGGAAGTTGTGTTTGAACAACAAAAGTCTCTATGTAACATGCAACAATAGATCCTCTCAATAGGTCGATGTGTGGAGAGAGAGAGAGAGAGAGACAGCAATTCAGTCATGTATGAAAAGTTTAAAACTCTTCATAACCTATCTTCCCACCTTCCCAGGCTTCTTACACCTTATAACCTCTTCCTCTCCCACACACTCTTCTATACAGGGACAATGGCTTCCTCTTATTTCTAAAACAAGATATTCTGTGGCCAACTCTGAGCATTTTCACTGACTATCTCCCATGTGTGGAATGATTTCCTATCTTACCTTTGCCTCTGAGTTCCTTCAATTCACAGCTAAAATCCTACCTTCTTCAGGAATTGTTGTGCCTTTCTTCTCTTGATCATCTCTCATTTCTCCTGTCCATGTCTTGTTTGTACAGAATTGTTTACATGTTGTCTCTCCATTTAGATTGTGAACTTCTGGAGAGCAAGGAATATCCTTTTTCGTCTTTCCTTATATCCCCAGCTCTTAGCTCAGCACATGAGAGGCACTTAATAAATTCTTACTGACTAGGTGACACTAGGAGGAGAATTCTTAACAAAGAACAGAGAGAATTATAAAAGACAAAATAAATAACCTTAATTATAAGATATTTAAAAGCTTTTGCCAATAAAAATGCAATTAGAGTAAGAAGAAAAGGTCTTGGGGCAACCTAATGGTTCAATAAATAGAGCACCAGCCCTGGAGTTAGAAGGAGTTGTGTTCAAATCTGGTCTCAGACGCTTAACTAGCCGTGTGACCTGGAGAGGGGTGGGAAGAGAAGGAAGAAGAAAAGGAAGAGGAAGAAGGAGAAGGAGGAGGAAGAGTAGTAGTAGTAGTAGTAGTAATAGTAGTAGCAGTAGTAGTAGCAGTCATAGTAGTAGTCATAGTAGTAGTAGTAGTAGGGGTGGTTGTGTTGGTGGTGGTGGTGATGGTGGTGGTGGTAGTGGTGATATTATTTGAGGGAGAGAAACACTTTGTATCAAACATTTCTAATAAATATTTGATGGCCAAGAAATGTAGGCAACTTAAGATCAAAAAAGTATTCCTAATTGATAAGTGGCCCAAGGACAGAAAACAAGAGCAGTTCTTAAAAGAAGAATTTCAGACTATTAACAATCATATGAAAGAAGTCAGTCAGTAGAATAGATCAGCTATGTAGCACACAGAAACAACAAAAAAGTAGGAGTCCAGTTTTTTATAAAACAAAGACCACAGCTACTGGAGCTAAGAACTCATTAGTTGACAAAAACTACTGGGAAAACAACTGGAAAAGCTGGATCAACAGTCTGCCAGAGTATCAGTGTAAAACAAGGTCCTGAGATAAGCTCCCAAATGGATACATGACTTAGGGTGAAGGGTGACATCATTAACAGATCCAAAGAGGGCAAAGGCAGAGAGAGAGACAGAGACAGAGAAAGAGACAGAGAGAGACAGGGAGAGAGACAGAGAGACAGAGAGAGAGAGAGAGACAGAGAGAGAGAGAAAGAGAGAGAGAGAGAGAGAGAGAGAGAGAGAGAGAGAGAGAGAGAGAGAGAGAGAGAGAGAGAGAGAGAGAGAGAGAGAGAATGAGGCCAAAATACCCTAAGAACATACTAGGAGAAAAAAATACTATGTACTACACAGAGTCAGGGTTACATGGGTTGGGGAAGGAGGAGAAGTAAGAGAAGACTTCGCAAAGTAGGTTTTTCCAAGGAAGATTCTTCTGAAATGGATAGAGAAGTCATCAAGTTCATTCTCGCCCAGCACACACATAAATGCATAGACATTAAAGATGGCATGTTGGGTTTGGGGAACAGATGGGCTGCTGAGCATGTAATACTTTCGGTCCCTTGGTATGCCAATTAGCAGGGTCAGGCTACTTCAGTAGATGAAGTAGACAGCTACTAATATCATGTGACAATTGCTGAAAAGACTCCAATTCCCTAAGCACCATCTAGGTTCATATCAACCTCTTTACTTACTCTGTGTCAATCATTTTTCTTTGGGGGGCTGCGGGAAGGAGGGATGTGTTGTCACTTCTAAGAAAGATCAAAGACATTTCTTAACTCAGATGATTTTAAGAGTCCTGACTTTATTTTTTTTTAATTGAATAGAAGTTTTCAGAAGAATTAAGAACTATTGTTATAATTTAAGGTTGGCATTAATTTATCTTGAACAAGAAATATGACATTGAAAATCCCATTACTTAGCACAGTGTTTAGGTACTTAAGCAGCTCTTAATAAATGTTTGGTTACTGACTGATTAAATGGATGGCATTTTGATTTTTGTGTACAGCGGAAGACAATATGAGGACTGAAATGCCCTCTAATGATGGAGAACTGATTGGATGGTGGACAGAGGTGGAGTTCATCCTTTATACTTTTTTCCCAGAAATTTTGCCAATGATTTAAAAAAAAAAAACCTCAAAAGTGCTTACTCAGTAACCTTAGAACATCATATACAGCCAGACAGGATTTGAGATGCCATCTAGACCAGTCACTTTATTTTACAGATGAAGAAAGTGAAGTCCAAAGAAGTAACACAATTTGTTCAAGATCACACAAGGAGTAAATAGCAGGGGGGTGGGAGAGGTATGGTGGAGAATTTGAATCCAGGTCCTCAATCTCCAAAACCAATATTCTTTCTTCTATACTACTCTGCCTCCCAACTATCTCATCACCATTTCCTCCATTTTAGAGATAAGACATAGAACAAAGAACATATGATCATAAAACAGGCAATGTGGAGGGAGAGAAGTAAAAAGGGAGAGAGGAGCAAAAAGAAAGAGGGAGGAAGGAGAGGACTGGGCAAAGAAAAGGAGGAAAGGAAAGGGGGTGAAGAGGGAAAGTGGGAATGGAGGGAGAGAGAGGAGGAGGGGGAGAGACGGGGAGGGAGGGAGAGAGAGAGAAATGGAGCCTGTGAGCATTAGCACTCATACTGAGTTAAGTGGTCCTTGGTATGTCCAGGAAAGTAAGTGGGTTGGAGTTGATTGGCTCATTTTATTTGAAACAAGAAGTAAGCTTTAGTCAAGTAGATATGAAACAACAAAGTGCTTATAAAATAACAATAATATTAATGAAAAGAAGAAAGAGGAAGAGGAGGAGGCAGAAACCATATGTCTCTAGTTTTTTTTAAGATTTGCAAAACACTGGTGTCTCATTGGACCCTTACCACAGCCCCATGGGATTGGTATCATTATTGCCTCCACTTTGCAGATGAGGAAACTGAAGCAGAGAGAGTTTAAGCAACAAAGGATCACACAGCTAGTGCATGAGGTGAGATTTAAACTCCAGAGTTCTCATTCACTGTGGAAGAATGGATAAGATGACTGCAATAAGTGAGAAAATGGTCAAGTTTCATAAGAAATTCATTAGATTTCTGTCCCCAACTATGATGAAACATGTTCTATATTTCTAAGGATGGGTTGGTCCTTGTTTGACACTGTTAAGGGCTATTTTTGCCAAGATGTACATTCCTCCCCATCGAAGTAATCAAATACACTGGGAATAAAATTACCACTTGTAAAAATAAGCTCTCTCTATATAAGAAAAGGTCAGTTACTGTGACACCTTGGTTGTTTTTCTCATCTGCACAAAGACAGGGTTAAATTACATCAAGTCCAAGTCTAAACCTTATACTCTTATGACTACTTGATGTCAAAGCTAAAAGAAATTAAGTGACTGTCCCAGGGTTACATAAAAGTCTGTTGTAATTATAATTAAACAATATAATAACTGTGTAGTGCCTTAATATTTACAATGACCTTTATATACATTATTTTATTTTAGCTTCACAACAACCCTGTAAGAAAAGTGTTAGTATTATCCCCATTTTACAGATATGGAAAATGAGGTTGAGAGAGGTTAGGTAATTTGCTAAGGGTACCATAACCAGTAAGGGAATGAGACAAGATTTGAATTAAGATCTTCAGTTTCCAAGTTCAGCTCTCAAGACACAGCACAATCTAAGAGTGAAAACATCACTGTCTATCTCTGGACTTCAGTCTCTTCATTAAAAAAAATTGAAGTAACAGAACTAGACAATCTCCAATGTTCTTTCCAGCTCTAACTTCCCACAGCCTACTAACCATGACCATCAGCAAGTTTCTAAATTCCACTCTCCCCAGCCTCAGTTTCCACACTTGTAAAATGAGGATAAGAAGTATTGCACTGTTTATTGCAGTGTCATGGGTCTTCCACAAGATAATGCATTCAACCACTTTACACACCACAATTATTACAGGTTTGCATCTTTTCTTCCCCCAGCATCCTCTAGACCAGATCAGAAATGCCATTATTATTCTGTCACTGAAGACAAAGGAAGAGAAGGAGGCTGGTCTCAAACTCCTTAGCAGCTGTGGATACAGTCAGGTCCTCCTACCAATGGCAGCCAGAAGAAGAGGTGAAGGCTTCCAACATTTCTCAGCATCGTCTAGACACCATTTCAGCCTCTGACATAATAATGACCCTACTTCACAGGGACTCTTCTCACCTACTTCAAATACATCCTACTTGTTGCCTTTTATGCCCTACATCAAGGGTGGGAAACCTGTAGCCTCCAGGCCACATGTGGCCTTCTAGGTCCTTGGGTGTGGCCTTTTGACTGAGTCCAGGTTTTACAGAACAAATCCTTTTATTAAGAGGATTTGTTGGGTGAAGTTTGAATTCAGAGTAGATGTGTGATCTGAAGTAGATGTAGTCTCAATCATCAAATACAGTCCTTTATTGATCTTTAGTGAATAATATTGATTAGAACAAGAAATTCTTGCACTCATGCCATAATTATCAGGATTACTAAAACTATACTGAATCAGACTTCTATAAACAAGATTATGAAAAACTGGTAGAAAGATAAGAAGGATGAGAGATGATGATCTGGCCTAAACTAAAAAGAAATTTTAGTCAAGATAAGTTCTTTGTTCCCGTTTGAAAGGCAATGGAGTACAGTGGGAGAGGACTGGCTCTGCAGTCAGAGGACTTCAATTAAAATGCTACCTTTCACATGCATTAGCTGTCCCTGGATGAGTTAGGTTAACTTTGTGGGTCTCAGTTTCTTTATCTGTAAAATGGGGCAGTTGAATCAGATGGTCTTTGGGATTCCTTCTAGCCCTAAATCTATAATCTCAAGGTTCTGTGATTTAACACTTTTCCCAGTCAGTATATAGCCTCAGTGAACTCACCATTAAATGGGAACTAAAAATAAAGTATACCTCAAAATGTGCAGTTATTGAAATGTGGTTTTTAAGATCCAGATTCAAATAGGCACAATGCCTAAAACCACCTCCCTCATTTTCCCCCCAATATAAGAACACAAAGTCATCCTGTATGTCTTCCATTTGGGGTATGTCTAACACCAAATTACAGTCACCACATAGAACACACTGTGAGAACCTGCTGCCCTGGAAAGAACTCTGGACCACATCAGCCAATTTTAATATCAGATGACTAAGGGAAATTTTACCTATCTGCATTGTAAGGAATCTCTGATTCTGCATTTTAATAGCTTGAGCCTTCTGACAAATTGGAATGTGATTAACTTAGAGACCTATAACAGGGGTCAAGTGACTTGAGCTTTATGGCAGAATTTAGAATTTACAGCCTATGAACAGCAAGACACAACAGAGCTAAGCATCTAGTCCATAAGAATGAATGATTACAATTGGAAGCTAACAAAAATCCCAGGAAAAAGCTACAACCCATGGTACTCCATCTGATCTTCTCCCCAGTTCATCCAGCCTTTGAAAGTATGGTGCCATGGAATGTTTAATGTCATTGGCACCAGGTGCCAAAATTACTCATGCCACCTCTGATCATTTAAATTTCTCATCATTTTATATTGTCATTGCTATCAAGTCCTCAAGCCAGTCTGTCAATCAATGACTCTATGTTCCTACAATCTTCAGTGAATTAAACAACAACACAACCATCACAAAAGTCTTCTCTTATTTCCACTCCCTCGAGGACTTTATCTTCAAAAGCCTAAAGAGAGAGAGCACAAATAAAATTGTTTTACCTGTCTGGTCAGCACCTTCACTGCTGCCTTCCAGGGACGCCATGGAGCAGTTAGGTGGAATGACTGAGGGGCTGTCAGGAAAGCTTTTACACGCTGGGAATGAGTTGGCTTCCAAGTCGTTATGGCTATGATTCAAGCGGTGGAAATCCAGGGAAGACACAATTGATGTCCGTTGCTTAGGCTAAAATAAATAAATGTAAACAGAGTGTTTAGGAAGCTGTTTCATTTCTACCCATTCCCCATCACTTTAACCTTCTCCATTTTGTTTTCTGGTCTGGACCTATGATTTCTTCAGTGCTGACCATCCCATGGTCCAGGAATTTATTCCGCTAATGTGGATTAGCAACTCATCTGGATAGTTGATAACTCACACTCTAAGAGAGTTATTTGGAACAATAAGAGGTTGAGTTATGTGCTCAGTTACACAGCCAGGATGTGACAGGAACCAGACTTGAACCTAGGTCTTCTTGACTGACTGGTCCAGTATCCACTCTAGCATGGCCTTGGTAAAAAGTACATATTAAATTGTATTAGATTACTACTTTCCTAGGGAAGACAAGGAAACCATTAACAGTTTTATTTTCAAAAGTGTCAGTGCAATTGGCCAAGACATCATATGGAGTGAGAGGTACATGTGAAATGCAACTCTCCTCATAGAAGCTGCTGCTATTGCTGTTGCTTGTCATTCATTTTCCAAGACCATGACATCAGGAGAGTGATGCCATGATGGGCAAGTGAAATGGATTTAAGTGAGGGAGAGCCATACAAAGTCATACAGAACTCTCCTCAATGACCCTTTCAAAATCACTAGAGATTTCCTTTCATTTTCCATGAATTGACCATGACACTGAAAACCACTGGCCAGGACTGTCAGTTCTGAAAGCTGCAATTGTTTCAAGATTAATGAGGTATGAAGAGGCATCTCTGATGCAGGTGAAAGGGTACTGACTCTAAAGTCAAAGGATATGAGTTCAAATCCTACTTCTCAGGGTTTTTTAAAAAATATCTTGGATCTTGGATGAACCACATCACTTCCCTGGGTCTCAGTTTCCTCTTCTATAAAATGAGAAGAATAGACCAATTAGCCCCTGAGATGCCTCCCAGGTTTAGATTTCTAATCTTATTATCCCCACATCCCTCAAGGCTAGAGCATTATAAATTGTTATTGTCTGTCTGCTGTTTTGGAACTCTGCCAATAAATCAGGTAATGGGTATTCAATACAATACAAGGAACTCAAATGGAATTTGCCAGAGGATGTTTATTTATTTCTTAAAGATTTCCATTAATCTCCAAAAGCCATGCAAAGTCAATGGATGGATATGACTGTAAGACATAAAGAACCTCTGAGATCTAACCTATTCCCTTTGCCAATGATGGATTTGTTCCCTTATAGTCTTAATTAAATTGTTCTGAATGACAGAGCTCTCACCATCTTCCATCAGTACACATTTCTTCCAATACTTTTCAAGCTGTGGCTGGATGATCACTAATTGTGGAAGAGATCCATGCATTGGGTAGAGGAGACTAGACTCAATGACCTCTAATTTCCCTTCCAACTCTGGACTTCGAGGATGCTAATAAGCCTTCAAAGCTCCAGACATTCTTTGAAGACTGGCCAAACTTTTTTTGTCCAGATGTTTGCACTACTTAAATATTAATATTTCACCACTGGGCAAAAATCCAGTACAAATCAACTTAGCTCTCACTTCTATACCTTTCTCATGAACCTGATGTGCTTACTTAATTTCGAGTTTATCCATCGGACTGGAATGCAGATGCAAGGCAAAGGAATCAGGCACTTCATTCCAACCACATGAAGACGTGTGAAAAGGATCGAAACTTCAATAATTCTTTCCCTGTGATGTACAGTGCATTTATGAACATTTATCATATATTGCAATTGCTTTCCTCTGTGTGCACCATTTAAACTACCAGCCTGCACTGCTTTCGAAAGTCATTCACTGAGTAAAGCCGTGTAGTGTGATTTGGTGTAAAAAAGCCCTTAATTGGGTGGTAAGTAATCTGGCTATCTCCCTGACTACTCATGCAATCTTAGTCATGTCATATCACATTGCTGGGCCTTAATTTCCTTCTTTGTAAAATGAGATCAGATTAAATGATTTTTTAAGGTCCCCTTCTGCTTAAGATTCTACATCCCAGATTCTAATATAAGTATATTCAAGTATCCATCTTCCCAAATTGTATCTGACTTTAATACATAGCCTGCCATTTTTTCATTATACAAACTTATGATTTCATTGATATGAGGAATTCCTACTTAGCCAATTCCCTCTACTAATTCAGATCAGAAACAAATTAAAAAGTAATTAATAATAACAGTTTACTAACAACTCATATTTAAATAGCATTTCCAGATTTAAAAAGCTTCTTACATATATTAAGTTGATCTTCTCAACAACCCTGTGAGGCAAAAGTTATTTATCATCCTTATTTTACATATAAGGAAATTGAGGCTGAGAGGAGTTAAATGACTTAACTAAAGTCACTCTGCCACTAAGTATCTGAAGTAGAATTTAAACCTTCCTTATTCCAAAGCTAACCCTCTGTCCACTATACCATGCTGCTTTTCCTATACCTTCGATACATCTTTGAAAATAAATAAACACAAGAGAAATGAAGATATGTTTGTATCAATTCTTCACAAAGAACTCAAGACTATTAGCATGATATAGATTATCCTTTCGTTATAATTCCATTCTGAAAGAGGGAGATTTCTTTAAAGAAACTCAGATAAAGGAAAGGTCATCCTTTATTATCCCTAGCCAGCTCAATGACAAAACCAGAACTAGTCTTTGGACCATTCAATGTTCCTTGCACTAATTAATTTGTACAATGTCATTAATTAGCACTCATAGTAATGTGGATCCTAAATGAGACGCGACTCAGGCTTCTGTGGGACAGCACACATCAGCCCAACACTCAATTTTCCATTCACTTTTGTGTGTTGGAACTGAGCCAAACTTTTTTCTCATTTCTCCCCTCATGAATTTCATATAGGTCAAGCTGACTTAGTCCCATGATACATGTCAAGTTCTAAATGCCTCAGGAAGTCAGGTCTCTGACCTCAGTCACCATACACAGGTTTTCCACCCCTGCCATAGAGGAATGGGGTAGAATGAGGGTCTGGATTCAAATTACAATTCTACTGCTCATCCCCTATGTCATCTGATAATTAACTTAACTCCTCATGGGTCCAAGAAATTCTCCAAGGCCATGTTATAAAACAGTAGCATCTCTTCACTGCAGGACTAAGTTACTCTCTGCTTTCCATATACAGTAATGAAATCATAGGGATGGCCTTCTCCCCTCCCAAAAAAATATTGCATTTATTTCTCTGTTAACATGCTGTATTCTTCATTAAGAGAATACAAGCTTCTTAGCACGAGTATATCTCAGTTTTTTATTTGTATCCCCAATGTCTATTATAGCACCTGGAAGCGTATGGAAGGTATATAATATAAGGTATATAATAACTGATTGTTGATTATCACCATAGGTAAGTCACTGAACCTCCCTCAGACTTAGTTTCCCCATTTGTAAAATGGGGATAATAATTCATTTCTAATTTCATACCAACTACTATGAGGAAATTGCCTTGTAAGCCTTAAAGGGCTATACATATAAATAAGTTTATAACATGATAAATCCCCAATTCCAAAATATTCACAATTTTCTTGTGAATATTCAGTTTAACAATAATTAACATTCATAGAATGCCTTAAGACTTGCAAAGTGTTACACATATGCTATCTCATTTGATTCTCACAATAACCCTGTAGGCAGCATTATTATCCCCATTTTACTGATGAGAACACTGAAGTAAACAGCAGTTAAGTGAGTTGCCTAGGGTAACATAGCTAGGAAATGTTTGAGCTTAGATTTGTGCTCAGATCTTCACATCTCCGAAACCACAACTTTTACTCCCTGGGCCACCTAGATGCCTTAGCAATAGTTTAAATTACATGTACTAGAACTACCAATTTTTTAAAAAATGGTGATTGGATCTGTATGACAACAGGACTTCTATGTCAATAATAATAATGATAATAATAGCTTACATGTATGCAGCACTGCATGGTTCATAAATCTTACATCTATTATCTCATTGGAGTCATTCAACAACCATGTAAGGCAAGTTTCACATACAGCTAGTGGAAAAAATGCTAGATTTTGAGGAAGGATGATCTGAGTTCAAATCCCAGCTCACTCAGTAGCTGTGTAACCTTGGGTAAGTCAAAGCCTGTAAGCCTCAGATTCCTGATCTGTCAAGAAAGGGGTTAAATTCAGTGGTCTCTAAGGTCCCTTTCAGCTCTAAATTTATGATTCTGTGATGCCCATTTGCAGATGAGGAAACTGCCAGAGAGCTTCTTTAACTTGCATATGGACACACAGCTAGTCAATTTCAGAGTTGGGATGCAAACCCAGGTAGGACTCCAAGGTGAGTTCTCCTTAAATTGTTAAGTGGGTCTCCCCTTCTCCCATTAGAAGCATGCAGAATTCTCACCCCAGTGAACCATTACACAAAATGACTAAGATGGGGTGGATGTTGGTGAGATGATAGCATAGCTCAATGGATTTACTATTGGTTGGATAATACTGGTTGGATCCAAATAGCAATGATTAAAGGACTGATGTCATTCTAGAGGGAAGTCTTCAATGGAAGGTCACTTGTCTCTGCCTCTAGCCCTATTTTGTTCAACAATCTTATGAATGATTTGGAAGAATTCATAGATAACAGACATCAGATTTAGAGATGACTCAAAACTGGATACAGATCAGGGTTAGGGTTTGAACTGGATGACAGAGTCAGAGGAGCATATCATAAAGATTAAGAGGTAGAAGAAATCTCAGAGACTATCTACTGCAGGCCTTTATTTTATAGAAGAGGTAATTGAGGTTCAAAAACATTCAGGTACTTGCCTAAGGACACACAGGCAATCAAATCCAGAGGCAGTATTTGAATCCACATCTCATGACTTGAAGGTATGTGGTCCTTCTACAGCAACACATGGCTGCCTGGTTTATGCTTTTGTAGTCCAAAAAGAACTTGATAGGTCTGAGTAGCTGACTGAATCTAATATGGTGAAATCTAATGGGAATAAATGTATAGTCCTAACTTAGGTTCAAAAAAATCAGTTTAACAAATAAAGAAGATGGGAAACATGTGCCAAAACAAAGTCAGACCTAGGGACTGTACTGAAAGGTCAACTTGACTCAATGGATTCAATGGCAGCTCCTAAAGCTAATATGATAAAAATGGTATTAACATAATTAATATTGGGCTTTAATTATTTCTTTATATGTAAAATTGGAAGATTGAAATAAATGGCTTCTGAGATTCCTTGCAGCTCTAAATCTATGAGCCTTTAATCCTATGATGTGAATGCAGAAGATATCAATAAAACTCTACCTGAATATTTACATATACAACACATGCACACACAACTTTCCTAGAAGTTAGAGCTCCCTCAAGTGGGATGGACCACTGGGTAGTAGTGAGTTTACTGTCACTGAGGTTTTCAAGCAAATACTGAGAGATGGTTTCTTGGGTATGGAAGATGGTATAGAAGGGGTTCCTGCCCAGTTATGAGTGAAATTAAACAACCTGTGAACACCTTCTAATTATGTTATTGTATGATTCCTTTCCTTATTACTGTGCCTAAAGCAAAGCGCATTTATAAGAAGGGGAGAAATATCAATGATGGGAAAAAGGTAAAAAGAGGAAAAGAGGAAAGAAAGAATAGGAGTATTACTTAGAAATTGCATCAATTTTCTTTGGAACTTGAGAATGTTTCTATTTTCCCATATCCAAATGTAACTTCACAAGGATTTAGAAATAATTTTGCTGGCAGAAAGGACTGTGTGTGTTTATAGAAATTCACTGAAATTCCAATGCATTTGGCTACATTTCAAAGTTAATATAAGCACGCCCATATGCTCACCATAATTCTTCTCCAAAGCTAACCTTTCCACCTGTGCCCTATATCCCATCTCTTCTGGTTCCTATTGGCTCCTAGGCTTATCTCTTCTTCAAGCATCTTCAGTCACATACTTTCCACTAGTTCTTCCTTTCGCCTTCCAACACATACAGTTCCCTCTATTTTGGAGGGGGGGCGACGTGTAAATCAACAATGCCCCTAAATTTAGTTTACTGCTTCCCCCAGTTACCATACAGTATTTTTCCATTTCACTGTAATCTTGCCAAATTCGCCTTTGGTACATACTGCTTCTGCTTCTTCACCATCCAATCCTTCCCAAACTCTCAGCAATTTTACTACTCTACTGAAGCTATTTTTTGCAAGGCAGTCAGGGTTAAGTGACTTGCCCAGGTCACATCCAGCAAGTGTGAAGCTATTTTTTTTAATGTCTTCAGCAGTGATCTCCTTTTCCCCCCTTTCAGAAAAAGATCATTGATCTTTTCACTCAGTCTTTACTCTCCTGGACCTTTCTGGGAAGATCTGATGCTTTTGTGTAGTCATGGAAGTTAGAGTGCAAGGAACCCAAGTAACCACCTATTCCAAGTAGTATGTGAAAGGACTCCCTGCAATAACATCCCTCTCATGTGGGCATCCAGACTCCACTTGTAGACCTGCAGTAACAGGGAAATTGCCATCACCAGATAATCTCTCCTTGTCTTGGAAAGCCCTAATTGGTAGGAAGGTCTTCCTAACGTCAAACCTAAATGTGCCTCTTCTGCCTGTTTTTTTTTTTTTTTCTGGTCCCACCTTCCCGTACCAAGGACAGTGAGTATAATACTGCTTTGACATGAAAGTCCTATTATTTAGCTATCATTTCCAGCTCTAACCTGTTCCAACTCCTTTCTCTCCCCTGACACTGACCCCACTCTACTAGAGGCCCTCATCAGGTCACATCAGCACTAATGTAATAGTTTTCTGGTTTCTCCCTATTCCAGGCAATCCTCCACTTAGCCAGTAAAGTGATTTTCCTAAGGTACAAGTCTGATCATGTCGGGACACACACCCTCAATAAACTCCAATGGCTCCCTATTTACCTCCAGGATCAAGTATAAAATGCTGTTTGGCAATCAAAGCTCTCCAAAATCTAGGTCCCTCCTAACTTTTCAGTCTCCTGACTCCCTCACACTTAGTCTTCTATCCAGTGGCATTGGCCTCCTGACTTTCCACAAAAAAAGACATGCCACCTTTGCCTCCAGGCATTCTGTCTCCCACACCTGGAATACTTTCTCTCCTTATCTCTTCATTATGACCTCTCTTTCCTTAAGTTCCAACTAAAATCCTATCTTTTACTGGAAGCCTCCCCCAACCTCTCTTAGTTCTAGTATCTTCCCTGTTAATTATTTTCTAATTATCCTATATAGAACTTGCCTTATATATATTTCTTCGCATGCTTTCTCCCCTATTAGATTGTAAGTTCCATAATGATAAGGACTGTCTTTAGCCTCTTTTTGTATCCCCAGTGACAAGCACAGTACCTAGCACATAGTAGGTGTTTAACAAATGTTTATTGATTGATTCGCTCAATTCTCATCTGTCATGGGCTCAAAGTAATTTATAATTCCATTTTTGTTATCCTCTGGACACTCTTCGAGGTCTTTTTTAAAATGTGGGACCCAGAAGAGAACACTATTTCTTAGAGGTGCTCTGAACAGTAGAGTGCAAGTGGGACTATCGTTTCCTTATTCCTGAAAACTGTGACTCTCTCTATTCAACTCAAGATCATATTAAGATTTTGGTTTTTTGTGTGTGTTTTTGGTTTTGCTGCAATACTACACTGCTGGCTCTAACTGATCTTTTAGTCCTCTAGAAACTTTGTTCTAATAATGCATCCCACATCTTGTATTTTTTTATTATTAATTTATTTGGTTTCAGTTTTCTACAATCACTTCCATGAGTCTTAGATTTCCTCCCCTCCCTTCCCAAGATGGCATGCAATCTTATATGGGTTCTACACATATATTCTTATTGACCACATTTTCACATTAGTTATACTGCATAGAGGAATTAAAATAAATGGGGGAAACCATGAGGAAAAAAAAAACAAAATAAAACTTAACACAAGAGAAAATATTCTGTTTCATTCTGTGTTCCAATTGCATAGTTCTTTCTCTGGATGTGGATGACATTTTGCCTCAAGAGTCCTTTGGAAATGTTTTAGGTCCTTAGATTGCTGTGAAGAACTAAGTCTACCAGAAAAATTCCTCACACATTGTGGCTGTTACTGTGTACAATGTCCTCATGGTTCTGCTCCTTTCACTCAACATCAGTTCATATAAGTCTTTCCAGGCATCTCTAAAGTCTTCCTGTTCATCATTTCTCATAGTACAATAGTATTCCACTGCATTCATATACCACAACATCTTCAACCATTCTCCAATTGATGGGCATCCCCTCGATTTCCAGTTCTTGGTTACCACAAAGAGAGCTGCTATAAATATTTTTGTATATATGAGACCCTTTCCCATTTTTATGATCTCTTTGGGATACAGTACTAGAAGTGATATTGCTGGGTCAAAGGGTGTGCACATTTGTGTGGCCCTTTGGGAATAGTTCCAAATTGCTCTTCAGGGGCAGCTAGGTGGTGCGGTGGACAGAGCACCAGTGCAGGAGTCAGGAGGACCTGGATTCAAATCTAACCTGAGACACTTGACACTCACTAGATGTATGACCTTGGGTAAGTCACTTAAGCCCAGTTGCCTCATCCTGGGTCATCTCCAGTCATCCTGATGAATATCTCATCACTGGATTCAGATGGCTCTGGAGAAGAAGTGAGGCTGGTGACCTGCACAGCCCTCCCTCACTCAAAACAAAATCAAGTGCAAGTCATGTCATTATTTCTCTGATGGCATGGTCTTCTTCGGCAACAAAGGACAAATACACACACAAATTGTTCTCCAGAATGGTTGGATCAGCTCACAGCTCCACCAATAAGAAATTAGTGTTCCAACTCTTCCACATCTTCTCCAACATTTATCATCTTCCTGTTTTGTCATATCAGCCAATCTGATAGGTATGATATGGTACCTCAGAGTTGTTTTGATTTCCATTTCTTTAATTAATAGTGATTTAGAGCATTTTTTCATATGACTATAGATAGCTTTAATTTCTTCCTCTGAAAACTGCCTGTTCATCTCCTTTGACCATTTATCAATTAGGGAATGACTTGTATTCTTGTACATTTGACTTAGTTCTCTATATATTTTAGAAATGAGGCATTTATCACAGACTCTAGTTGCAAAAATTCCCAGGTTCCTGTTTCCCTCCAAATTTTGGTTGCACTGGGTTTGTTTGTGCAAAAACTTTTCAATTTAATGTAATCAAAATTATCCATTCTGCACTTCATAATGTTCTCTATCTCTTATTTGACCATAAATTTTTTCATTCTTCATAAATATGACAAAAAAACTATTCCTTGCTCCCCTAATTTGTAATTTATAGTATCAGTTTTTATACCTAGATCGTGTATCCATTTGGACTTTATTCTTGTGTATGGTGTCAGGCATTGGTCTATGCCTAGCTTCTGCCACGCTTTTATCCAGTTTTCCCAGCAGTTTTTGTCAAACAGTGAGTTCTTATCCCAGAAGCTGGCGTCCTTAAGTTTATCAAACAGTAAACTGCTACATTCATTGACGACTGCATCTTGAGTATCTAACCTATTCCACTGGTATAACTCTCTATTTTTTAGCCAGTACCAAGTGTTTTTGATGATTGTTGTTTTATAATACAATTTGAGATCTGGTAGGGCTAGGCCACCTTCCCAAACATTTCTTTTCATTAATTCCCCTGATATCTTGGATCTTTTGTTCTTCCAGGTGAATTTTTATAATATTTTTTCTAGCTCTAGAAAATAATGTTCTGATAGTTTGACTGGTATGGCACTAGACAAGTAAACTAATTTAGGTAGAATTGTCACTTTTATTATATTAGCTCGGTTTACCAATGAGTACCTGATGTTTTTCCAATTACTTACATCTGAATTTATTTGTGGGAAAAGTGTTTTGTAATTGTGCTCATATAGTCCCTGGGTTTGTTTTGTCAGATAGACTCCCAGATATGTCTACTGTAGCTTTAAATGGGATTTCGCTTTCTATCTCTTGCTGTTGGGCTTTGTTAGTAATATACAGAAATGCAAATGATTTATGTGGGTTTATTTTGTAACCTGCAACTTTGCCAAAGTTGTTTATTATTTCAAGTATTTTTTTACTTGATTCTCTTGGATTCGCTAAGTATGTCATCATATCTTCAAAGAGTGATAACTTAGTTTCTTCTTTGCCTTTTCTAATTCCTTCAATTTCTTTTTCTTTTCTCTTATTGCTAAAACTAACATTTCTAGTACCATATTGAATAATAGTGGTGATAATGGATATCCTTGTTTCACTCCTGATCTTATTGAAAATATATCTAACTTCTCCCCATTGCATACACATCTTGTATTTTCAGGGTTGAGTTTCTGAGCTCAAGTGGTCTTTACCTTCTCAAAGCTCTTGTCATTCCACATTCCATGATGCCACAGTTTTCTACTTCTCTTCCTACATCTCTAACTCATTCTTCTTTATCCTCTTTGAAGTGAGATCTTTTTGATTCCAAGGACAGTCTCTCTTTTGCCCTTCTGCCGCCAAGATAGTGCTGTTATACTCATATAGAAACAGAGCCACTAAAACATACTTAGGGACCTGTGGTCCCCATGTTTACTTAGAAAATCACATATTAACATTATCTGTCTTCCACTATAGTTTTATTTTTTTTTCAGTTTTTCCTAATTATAACTTAATCTGGTTTGGACTGTGCTGAACGGTAATTTCAGGCCACATGTAGTCCTACAATGGCTCTTAACCTGGATTCCACAAATTCACCTCCTTCCCTAAGGTTTATGGGCAGATTTCAGAGGGTTCGTGAATATGGATAGAAAAAAGAAACAATATATCTCACTTTCACTCACCTCTAACTGAATTTTGGCATTTCTCTCAACTATCTAAAAATGCTGTTCTAAGAAAGTCCATTGTACCTGATTTCCAAAGGGCCTTGTTGCATCCAGATCATAATGTCATAGACCAGTGCCAAATAAATCTTCCTAAAACACAGCTTTCATCATTTCACTTCTCACTTCTTCTACCTTCCAAGGCTCCCTACTATCTACAGGGTAAAAATCTGCATTTCTTATATGTTATTTCAGACCTTGGGTAACAGAGCTGAACCATGCAGAGCCCAATATATCTGGAGTATTATATTCACTTCTGAGCACCACAGTTAGAACCTATGTTGATAAGCCAGAAAGTCTCAAAGGTAAGCACGCAGTTTGGAGAAGAATCTGGATCCCATGTCACTTTAACATCAGCTGAAGTAACTACGGCTATTTAGACCAGAGAAGAAAGGGCTTGGAGTTTATAAGATGATTGTTTTCAAGCACTTGAAAATTTGTAACAAGGAAGGGGGAGGGGGTAAATTTTATTTCTCCAAATTGGTCCCAAAAGAAAGAATTAGGAAATAACAATGGAATTGTAAAAAGGATTGCTAAACCTTGATTTAAAGAAAAATTTGCTAAAAATTAAAACTATTTTAGGAAGAATGTGATGTTTCACCAAATCAACACTGATGAAGTGTCTACCATGTACCAGACCCTATGCTAAATTCTATGGATACAAAGAGAAAGCAAAAATATGGTTTCTGCCTTCAAGGAGGTCACATTCTAATGGAGGAGATAATGTGCAAACATTTGTACCTAAAAGATACAAATTGTTAGTTGCCAAGGGCCTGAAGTCTTCCTGAGTTCAAATATGGATGAGTTCAGATACTTACTAATTATGTGACCTTAGGTGTCACAATCACGCTTTCCTCAGTTACCTCAGGCGTAAAATGAACTAGAGAAAGAAATGACAAACCACTCTAGTATCTTTGCAAAGAAAACCTCAAATGAGGCCACAAAGATCTGGATATGACTGAAACAAGCAAACAACAAGATGCCAATGAAAAATAATCTTAGAGAGAAGAGAGTAGAAGTGGGGGTTGAGGTGGGGGAACTAGAGAAGTCTTTTGCAGAAGATGGATTTTGAGCTGAGTCCTGAAGAAAACTTGGGATTCAAAGAGGCAGAAGTGAAGAGAGAGAGAGACAGCAGACATGGGGGCAGTGATTAAAAAGGCACAGAGTTGGAATACATTGTGTACAAGAAGCAAGTAGGTCAATGGAGATGGATCCATTACTGGAGGTCTTTAAGAGTGAATAGACCATTTTTATTGGGCATATTATTACATAGGGAAGATTTTTTAGGAATGAGTTGGACTAGATGACAATTGAGATAACTTCCAACTCAGAAATTCTATGAGTCTGATTTCCCATCATCCTTCCCCATACCCACAATTGAAATTCTCCATTCTAACCAACCTGGTTTTGTTATTACGTAAGCTCCTAACATAAAATGAAAAATTGCTCATGCATTTCTCCTAAATTCAAATGCTCTCTGCCAAACTCAGCTTATCCCAATTCCATATTCCCTTCAAGAATCATCTCAGAGCTTTCAGGAACCCTTTGATTGAATCCACACACATGACTCTTTCTTTGCTGTGCTCTAAGATGACTTAGTAGCTAAAACACCTATTTGGGGATGTATAATCAAATATCTTCTTATACAGAAGTGTGTCTATACAGAAAATTTCCTACATGATATGGAATCCAAAGTAGGGGAATTAATTTTTAATTTGATTAAGACCAAGATTCCAGTTTTTACTCTCTAGGGATTCCTTAATTAAGTCATTTATTTTAACTGATTCTCAGTTTCTACACCAGTGAAATGAGAGGATTAGTCTAGATTACCTCCAAAATTCTTTCCAGTTCTAAATAAATCTAGGATTCCATCAACCCTGGGGATTGAGACAAATCACACCATGTGTAAATTTCTCCCTATTGGCCATTTTACAGTAAGTGACATTTGGTATTTTTATTAGTTTATGTCTGTGTAGTTTGAAAACTAAACTGGAGGTTAGTTTTAAAGAAGGGGTAGACTCAGAAACAGGTCATTTCTCTCACAGAATCATGACTTTAGAATAAGAAAGAACTTTTGAGATCATCTAGTCTATCACCTTTATTTTATAGATGAGGAAACTGAGGCTCACAGAGGGTGACTTGTTCAAGGTCATATAAGGTAGCAGATAAATAGTAAAGCTAGGCTTTGAATGCAGGTTGCACTGGTTCTTTATCTACCACTCTCTCAGACACTGCTTCATGCAACTTCCTGATCTGAAGGAAATCTGAGGAAGGGAGAAAGAGAATGAGTACAGCCAATTTTTTACTTAGTCACAGGTGAGAGGAAGCAGTGCTTAGTGCACCATGCCTGGCACACAATAGGCTATTGACTATTGTTAACGCACTATGGATCTATTCTTCCTAATTTATAGAAGCAAGTCCCCACAAGGTCTTGTGTCTATTCATTAAACCCCAAGAATGCCTCTGCTTATGTGCCTTGTCTCCCCAACAAGAGTAAAAGCCACTTGTGGCAAGACCATATCTCCTCATCCTTGGGCATACCTCACACCACCCAATACAACATAGAATACAGGTAGCAGTTTGGTACAATGGAGAAGACACTGATTCCAGGATCTAACTCTCTGGGGCAACATCCTGCCCCATATGCCTCTATATTACTTGGGGAAAATCCCTTCAGGTGTCTCAGTTTCCTCATCTATAAAATTAAGGCATTAAACTAGAAGGATTGAGGTCCTTCAAGATTTATGAACCTATGATAGAGTGAGTACTCAGTAACCACTTATACCATAAAATTGTTCAGTGACAAGATATCTTAAAACATTTTTGTCCCCTTAAGACATACAGAAGGATCTAATAAATAAATTAATGTTTGAAGAGTCTATTTTCAGCTGATTTTATTTTGCCATTTTACAAAACCTGGGAAAATGGCATCACTTCCAAATATATTCAGAGGGAGGAAACGAGTCGATTTTGTTAATAATAGCTGACATTTATGGAGCGCTTCAAGTTTTGCAAGGCATTTTACAAATAGTATAATACTTCCTCCTCACAACAATCGTATCAGAGGTCTTAGCCTCTCCCTTTAACAGTTGAGGAAACTGAAGACTTAAGCGAGTTAAGACTTGAGATGAACCCAAGTAAAAATTTCTGGTAAGCCCTTTTTCAAACCCATCTGCCTCTGATCTCTAATCACAGCACTTTACATCATATTGCTTAACAATAGCCAATCCATCAAAAATATTTATCAGATGCTTAGTATGGGTTAGCCTGGAACTCAGTGCTTCAGAGCAAAAATGGTGCTCACCCTCATTTTAAGCCATTATTTATCTGGGAGCTCCTGAGAGCAGAGACCATCTTTTTGTCTTTCTTTGTATGCCTGGAACTCAGTGGATGCTAAGTGAATGCTTGTTGGTTGACTGAGTAAGGTTCAGTGTCTCACCCAGGATCTCACAAGCAGCAGTTTTTACTTAGTTGGGATTTGAACCTGGTTCGCCCTGACAGCACAGTGAGTCTTCTATTCCCAATGTAGCTGTCTCCAGATTCCACACCATTCTTCTGTAAGAGGAACATTATGAAAAATAATCTGCATAAAACTTTCATATATCAGCAGAGTCACCTCTGTCCTTTTTCAATGCTCTTTTCAAATGTGGAATGAGGGACTCAATTGGGGAGATAATTTTTATAAGATCAAGGGTTAAGATGAATTTATAAACTGAGGAGAACTATTCAAAAAAAAAAAAGTTTCCCGAAAACTGCAAATGTGCTGATCTCACAAAAATCATAGTATTTAGAGCAGTAATTAGATCAGTTAAAGCAGTATGAGCTATCTTCTGGAGGCTAGCCAATCACCTAGCCTGTCCAAGAGAACACTGTATAAGAGATATTACTGAAGGAAGGTACATTTTAGGGACATCATCTGAAACTTTAAAAAAAAATTGTTAGAAGATAGAAGAAAGATCAGAAAACTGAGGGTGCCAAGTCATTCCCCAGTTCGAAGTACTTCACTGGAACCAACTACCTCTAGAAACAAATGGAAACTTATTCCCTTGTCATTGAAAACCCTTCCATAGCTTATCCCAATCGCTTTCCTCCCCTCCCTCCCCTTCCCTTCCCTGCGCTACCCTCCCCTCCTCTTCTCTTCTCTTCTCTTCTCTTCTCTTCTCTTCTCTTCTCTTCTCTTCTCTTCTCTTCTCTTCTCTTCTCTTCTCTTCTCTTCTCTTCTCTTCTCTTCTCTTCTCTTCTCTTCTCTTCTCTTCTCTCCTCTCCTCTTCTCTCTCTCTCTCTCTCTCTCTCTCTCTCTCTCTCTCTCTCTCTCTCTCTCTCTCTCTCTCTCTCCCTCTCGCCTCTAATTTCTCAATACTTCCTCTCAAACATTCTGTGCTCCAACAAAACTGGCCTCTGTATGCACCCTCTCTATCCCCTGCCATCAATGACATTCTGCCTCTTCCCCATGTGCCTTTGCAAAAGATTGCAATGTTCCCTCTCCTCACCTTCAAGACTTAGAATATTTAGCTATATTAGAGGCTCAGCTCAAACACCTCTGCCTTCATGGGATTTTCCTTGATTCCCCCTTCGCTGTTTAGCACTTTCTCCTCCTCCCTTCCCGAAATTGCTTTGAATTTAATTGATAAATTCCTTATCTACATATCTGAGTGTCCTGAAGTTTCCAGAATCCCACTGTCCCAAAAGAGAAACAACCCTGAATTGCAGGAGTGTTTAATGTCAGAAATTGCTACAGGTCTGCCCTAGGTTCCAATTCCAATGGAAAACATATTGGTTTTAGAGTCAGGAGATCTGGTTTTGTATCTCACCTCTTAGTAGTTTTACGAGTTTGTACAAAGGACGCAGCCTCTCCTGATCTCGGGTTCCTCTGTGTAAAATGAAAGTTTTGGATTAGATAACCTTTGAGCGCACTTGACCTTAATTCCTAACAACTCCAGATAACTGATGTAACATCTTGGTTTGGCAATTTTGTCCCCTTCCGTTTTCCCAAAACTGTGTCTTAACTTCAAATGACTTTGCCATAGCAGTCTTAAAGGAAGGGAAATCTCCGACCCTTTCATTGGGGAATGTCTTTAAATCTTCTAAGATAATTAATTAGTGTCACCAATTGGATGGAAGTTTTCACCATTCATTGATTTAGCAACTACTATTCTGTTAGAGCTTTGGGCTATTATAGCATTTTGCCTGCTCATATATATTCAAATACATTCATGAAACTGTGATCTTCTCAATGCAGGTACTCTCTCCAATGATGCAGATTACAATCCATAATCCTCTGCTTCTCCTGCCCAAATTTTTACTGTGTCTTCTCCTAATTTGGTCATAGAGAGTCCACCTACTACACTGAAGGATGTCTTCCTCATTTTCTCTATACATAATGAGGCTGCCATGGGAGCAGAGAGATTGGATGGCAGATACTGCTACAAACAAGCCATCTTCTTTTCAAATAACACCATTGATCTAGAGCTAGATGGGACCTCAGAGGCCATCTAGTCCAACCTCCCCATTTGACAGATGAGGAAACTGAGGCCGAGGTTAAAGCGATTTGCCCGATGTTCACAGGCTGCTTCAGAGGCAGGATTGCCCATGCTTTCTAACTACAGAACCAATGCTCCTTCCACTGTGCCATGATATTCCAATCCCACCCTCTAAGTAAAAGGTAAATTCCCTGATGACAGGGACAATTTTATTTTCATTTTGTATCTCCCTACCTCCCACACACACTGTACCTAATACAGTGCCTTGCATGTATTAGGTGTTTAATAGATTTTTAAAAAACTGAACTAAACCTATGAAATTCAATTTAATCATTTTAGTTCAACATGCTTTCCTCAGTAGTAAAATGTTAGTTCTTGAGGACAGGGGCTGCCCTTTTTCTCCATGTATCTCTGACCCCTAGAATGGTGCCTGGCATGTGCCAAGCCCTTAATAAATGCTTATGCCTCTGAAGTGAATTAACTAAAAGGGACTTAATTAATGTGGAAACAAAAATTTAAAAATAAAATAAAATAATGAAGAAATCAGACTTCCCCCATCATAATAATCATATTGATATAGTCTCAGTAAAGTTTTTAAACTATTAAAAGCTTTTAATCTATTAAGCTATTAAAGCCTAAATCTGCACTAAGACTTTTGGCACATTGTATATTTGGAATATGTACTTAGATCATCTAAAATTTCACTTTAAAAATTTTAATATTCTAAGTGATTAGCATTACATACTCTACATATAGTCCTATGTGTACTTTCATGTTTCCTGGTGGGAGGTCATTATTTAACAACAATTTTGTATTCATCATTAAATAATATATATGTACATCTATATACAACCATGTATATGTATACATACACACATACCATGGATATATGTGTCGTGTCACATATGGGGAGATGCATGCATACTTATACAGTTATGTCTTCTACATTACAACTTTCCCCATCATGGTTCAGATATATCAAAGGTCAGCATAAGAAATTAAATGGGAATTTAGAGAGAATTTTTCAAAAGCCACAGATGATACATGAAGGCCAGAAGACAAAAGAGGGAAAGTTTAGAAACTCAGAAATGAATAAAATATATGTATTGAATAATATCAACATATTTTATCTTTTAATACTGTAAACACCCCATAAAAGAATAAGAAAAAACATTAGACTTCTTCTCTAGAAAAAAAAATTTACATAGACTTTCCAGATTGCAGAGGTGCCATAACTCTAACCCCCACAATGTGGAAAAGATAACTATACCATATAAGTGGATGCCACATATACATATGTACCATATATATGTATTTCCATAGAACATGTATATGTAAGCTTGTATGCATACACACATACTGGGATGGGTTTCCAAAGTATGTCCTTTGATTTCACTCCATTAAATTATACAGAGGACTCTTCAACCCCCCAAAATCATACCAAATATGACTGAGGACATACAATGATGACTATATAATATAGAGTTGGTCTCATAAAACTCTATAATGCTGTTTATTTCAAGGTCTTGGGATTTCACATTGTCACTCCCTTCCCCCTTTCCAGGACATAAGAACCCTCCCATGCTCCCCAAGAACACAAATCAAAACCTAAGGGTTGACTTATCATAGGATCATAGGAACAGAGATGCAAAGGACTTTGGAGGTCATTTTTTCTAACTCCATTTTACTGATGAATAAACGGAGGCTCAAAGATGAAATAAATTTCCCAAAATTACACACACACACACACACACACACACACACACACACACACACACACACACACTCACACTAAGTGTTAGAGGTGGAATTTGAACCTATATCCTCAAATATAAATCCAGTGCACTTCTCAAGGTACCTCTTTGCCTCTTCATTGGCAACATTACATTATCCAGACACATCTGAGTTTTAAAATTAGTCCAGAAAACGTAGCCGGATGTCAGAAAACTGGCAAGATCCCATGAGTAGAGAGCTGGGGAGCTAGGGAGATGACAGACTTTCCAGATGCCATGATAGGATATTCTATCAGGATGAAACCAGCTCTTGTTAAATGAATGCACATCCGAAGCTATGCTTTCTCCAAAGAACGGGGATGAGAGGGGAAATAAGTCTGGGGTAGGCAGAAAAGAGATGCCAGGACCTCTGTGTATATCATTAAACTGTATGGGATAAAATCATCCCACAGAATTCCCACCCCCAACCCCACTTGCACCTTACAATGTTCACAGATTTCTCCTAATGTCCTTCTCTCACTGCAGCATGATGAAAAGGTCCCAGAATTTGAATGTTAGAACATCTGTAGCACACTGTAAAATGAAGGTAAGACAGCTTGCACCTATTAACTCAGACAAGACACGAGCCAGAGTGGAAAGGGAGCTGAGAAGCCCCAGATCTCTGGGACTTCACGAAAGTCCTTTGAGCCCAATGGGAAAGGGCTCAGTTTCTTCAACTGTGAAATGAGAGGACTAGGTCACAGAATTTCTCAGCCTCCTTTCTGAGCTCTAACAAGCTCTGATTCTGCTTTGTAAAGTGTCATAAAAATAAGTAGTACTTACTAATGTTACTAATAATACTCTAAGCTATATTCCTTAGTAATATTGACTGCACAGTTTGTGATAAAGTTAGCTTGGGTTGAAATTGAACCTCTGTTTACTAGCTGTCTGACCACGGACAGGACACATAACCTCCTCAGACCTCAGTTTCCCTTCATGCACTCTAGGGTTCATCCATGGTGGCGTTCTTGCTGCTTCCCTTGAAACACATTTCCAATGAGTCTTGCCCAGGCTGTCCACCATGCCTGGAATGTACTATTTCTTTCCCATTGGCTTCTTAGAATCCTCTATTTTCCTTTCCAGTTCAGTTGAAGTCTTCCCTCTTACCCAAATCCTCTTCTCATCACTCCAGCCTCCACTACTCCCACCTCAGAATTATCATGTAAATGTCGTGAATATTCTTAGACGCAGGCATGTTTCCCAATGGATTGGAAATATCTCAAGAGCAGGGACTGTTTCACTTCTGTACCTCCAGTGAGAGGCATGTAATAAATACTTAACAAATGCTTACTGAATGAAGGAATGCTGAATGAGGAAGGGGCTTTCATTATTCCCATTTTACAGATGAGGATACAGAGGTGCAGAGAGATTAATGCCTTGCCCAGAAATGTCTTAGCTGGCATGCAAATACACTTATTTTGGATTCCAAGTTCAACACACTCTCCAGGAACTGGAGTAAAGGGAAGAGAAATGATAGGGCTATAGACTTCATAGGCAAATTCTCACTGTTTATGGCAATTCTACAACTTTATATTGTTAGAAGTCTATGAAGGCTAGCCAATGCCTCACTGCATTGCAGAAAGAATAGTGCCTCTGAAATCAAGGAAAGTCGGTTCAAATCCCACCTCTGAAAAAAACTGTTTATATAACCTCAAATAGGTCACTTTATCTCTCTGGGCCTCAGTTTCCCCGTCAACTAGGTGGCACAAGAGATAGAGCTTTGAGTCTGGAGTTCCAAAGACCTGAGTTCAAAGGTGGCCTCAGATGCTTAATATTTGTGACTCTGGGGAAGTCACTTAACCTTTGAAATGGGGATAATAATAACACCAACTTCCAAGGTTGTTTTGAAAATTTAACAAGATAATATTTTCAAATCACTCAGCACAGTGGCACATAGAAAGAAGTGAATTAATAAGTGCTTTTTCCTTCCTTCCTTCTTCACGTGCAAAATTAAGGGGGAGGTTGACTAGGTACCCTCAGTTGTCCCTTTGAACTCTAGCTTTATGATCTATGTAAAAACACCAGTAAACAGAAGATAATTTGAGGTGGGAATCAACAAGCAAGCTGGATACCACGGCCTCTGAGGTCCCTTTCAATTAGAGATGTATGAACAGTCTCTTGGTCTCCCAATGGCTCAGTTGAACTAACAGTCACACTAAACAGTGGTTTAATCGCTCTTTCCTTCCCTTCTCATTTCTTCACTTTTTTACAATTTTAAGTACCTAAAAAATGGTTTTCTGAAGGCTTGCTTAGGTCCTGGGCAGACAGAGACTAGCCAGAATTAACCTGTAACTAAATATATGATCTTTTAAATGCCAACCCCCCCAGTGAGCACCATCCTTTCTCTAGCTCTACCATTAATCAGTTACAGAAACAGAAATGTATCTACACTGATGTGGACAGAACTGAGCCTCCCCATTGTGTTTGGGAACAACATGAAGAGCAAGCTTTTACAGACAGCAAGAGCCTTGAAAAAAATATTTAGAAAACTGATGTAAATGCTGAGAGTTCAAAGACTACTCCTCAACCAAACTCTAAGACTATGTGAATACAATCTGTTATGCAAATGAAACTTCAGAGACTTGGGGTTCACTTCTTTCATGTGCCAAAAAAAGGACAATCTTAGAAAATATACAAATGCATAATAATTTGCTTTATTAGTAATTAAGCAACACTATGGAAAGATTCCTAATATGACTTGTGTCTTCTTACTCCAGAACAGGGGTGTGAAACTTGTGACTTTGAGGCCACATGTGGCCCTCTAGGTCCCCAAGTGGGACTTTTTGACTGAATTCAAACTTGACAGAACAAGTGAAGTTTGGATAAGGGCCACACTTGAGGACATAGAGGCCTTGAGGCTGCAGGTTCCTCACCCCTGTTCTAGAGCATAGGTTAGGTTCATGAATTTGAGTTTCTAATATTGTGATAACTATTTCAAAATAATTAGTTTTCCTTGTAATTGCTTAGGGGGAGGTTGTTTGTTTGGTTTTTGCATTTAAAAACCTGAGGGTGGACCCATAAGCATAGCCAGATTGCAAAATGGATCTATGGCACCAAAATGACTAAGTACTGTTGCTCTGAAGTGAGTTCAGAACAAGAAAACTTCTGAAAAATGAATTTTCTGGGCATGGAGTCAGGAAGACCTTGCACAAATCTTGCCTCAGGCACATCATGCCTGTATGACCCTGAGCAAGTCACTGAACTTCTAGGTTTTCTGATTTGCTTACTGATTTGTAAAATGGAGATGTTGACAGTACCCACCTCATACAGTTGTTGTGAGGATCAAATGAGAGAACACACGTAAAATACTTTGGAAACCTTAAAGCCCCACATGAATGCTAGCTTTATTTTTATTATTATTATAATACAGAAGATGTAGAAAGTACCTTTAAGGGCACTCCATTGCCTACTAAGTAACAGCTCACATGTACTTTAAGGTTTTCTGAGACTCTCAGAGGACCAAAGAGCTATGGCCAACAGAAACCCAAAAGGCTATCTCCAACCAACTCTCTTACTGTACAGATGAGTAACCTGAGCCCCAAGGTTTAGAGACTTGTCTAACATTAGACAATATTAAAGCAACAGAGCCAGGAATAAGACCGAGGTCCTGGTTGGAGTCAGTCAATAAAAATCTTTCTAAACACCTACTCTGTGCCAGGCTTTCTGCTAAGTGTTGTATCAACAAAGACAAAAGACAATCCCTACTCTTTGAGGTCACAGTCTAATTGGATTTAAAAAAAAAAAAAGCTAAGTACAAAGCCAATCGGACATACAAGACAACAGACAGGATAAATTGGAGATAAACTGAGGGGGAAGGCACTTGCATTAGAGGAGATCAACAAAGGCTTCCTGTAGAAGGGGAGACTTCCGCTGAGACTTGAAATATACCGGGGAAGCCAGAAGGAGAGGTTATAAAGAGGGACAGAATCCAAGGCATGGAGGACAGTTAGTGAAAATGTCTTGAGACAAAGTTTTCTCCTCTCTCTCCTCTCTCTCTCCCTCCCTTCCCTTCCTCTCTGTATCCCTCTCTGTCTCTCTGTCTCTCTGTCTCTCTGTCTCTCTGTCTCTCTCTCTCTCTCTCTCTCTCTCTCTCTCTCTCTCTCTCTGTCTCTCTCACCAGGAGTCCTGTCTCTAGGTTCAGAGCTCTATCCACTGTGTTTGTAAAGATAAGTATACAAATAAGGTTGGGTCTAGATCCCATAGGAATGTCAATGTCATGCTAAGGAGTCTGGACTTGAAATCATAGATAATAGGAGATATACTGGACAAGAGTTACAGGCTTTGAGGGAGGAAGACTGAATTCAAATTCTACCCCACATATCTACTACCTATGTGACCCTGAACAATTAACTTCACTTTCCTAATTCTCTGTTTCTCTTAAGTAAAATGAGAGGATTGGATTCAGTGACCTGTATGCTTCCTTCTAGTGGATCTATGATCTTATCCACGTATGAGTTCAAAGCTGCCTCGGAGACTTACTAATTGTGTGATCTTACTCAGCATAGGTTAGAGCATAGATTAGGCTGTGAAAATGTTCAGATGATGACTGACAAAAACTCAAAATTATATCCTTATCATACTCTAAAAAAAAAAAAGTAGCTACCAGGGACTTCAAGAGTCTGGCAGGAGAGTTAGGGGAAGACTATTTAGAAAACTGAAGCAAATGTTTTAGCATTCTAACATTATTCCTCAGTGTATCTCCATGTGTGTTTGTGCATGTGGGTTTGTGAACGCGTGTGTATGGACAGGTGATGTGAGTAACCTCAATTTTCCCATCTGTAAAATGGGGAAAATAACAGCCACCCTCTCCCAGTGCTGTTGTGAAAACTGAACGCTATAATTTTTATATAGTGCTTTGCAAACCCTTGAAGCATTAACTAAACACCAGCTATTATTATTGGATATGACTGATGTTCTGTTCATGCATAACCTTCATTTGAGGTTTTCTTGCTGAAGTGATTGGCCATTTCCTTCTCCAGCTCATTTTACAGATGAGGCAAATAGGGCGAAGTGACTTGCCCAAGGTCACATGGCTAGTAAATAAATGTCTGAGGCCACATTTGAACTCAGGAAGATGAGTCTTCCTGGCTGCAGGCCTGATACTCTATCCACTGCAGCGCCACCAGGCCACCCATTGAATACAGTACATGTAGGTTAAAATGAACTAGCCACATTTTCTCTCTTACATTTCCCTCCAAAAAGGAGCATGACGTCTGGGAGAGAACCAATCTTAAAGTTAAGAATACTAGGGTTTCAGCCCAGCCTCTAACATAGGGTGGTTGTGTGAACCTGGACAAGTCACTTAACCTCCTACTGCCCTGTGTAAACTTCTGAGACCATAAAGTTATAAAAACAGCTACAAACTCTGAATTAATAGAAGTAGTTTATGACAGTTACCTACACTGAAGAAATCATAGTCATAGTACAGTGGAAAATAAACTATCTCTAAAGTTAGGGGACATTAGTTCAAATCCTGTTTCTGATGTGAACTACCAAGGTGACCTTGGACAAGTCATTTCCTTATTGTCTCTATGATACTGTAAGCCCCTTGAGGTCAGGGACCAAGTCTCTGCTTCCCCTACAGTAGTGAACATCAAGCTTTGCACCTCCCAGGTCACCTGTTAGATGAACTAATGGGCAGATAGATAAAAGAGAAGCTGGTTTAGTTATTGTTCTTACCAATCCTACAGATGGAGCCAGCAAAGAACATCATGTCTCCTTTAATGTTGAGAGGATTTGGATTAAGAGGGGTTAAGCTCAAAGCCGATGAGGGAACCAGGCTTGGAACTTCAGGGCTTGAGTTGTAATCTCATCCCTTAGCACACTAAGTCAGCTCATCAAGCCAGCTCACCATTTTCTTGCTGCCTATTTAACTGGTGGAGACGATAAAAATCTAACCTGCCTTAGAAGACACAAGAACAAAAAGATAGTGGGAGGGAAGCCTGCATTCATGAAATAGTATCAATCTCTTCTTAAAAACTGCAAATTCATTTAAATATCACAGCCCACTGGGATGCTTACTAAAACACTGAAGGAGTCCTTGGGGGAGACACCCTTATTTATCTCTTTAACCATATTCACCCTTCTTGGCATCTATTTGATTCACATTTTCTTTACTGTCCTCTTTTTTCCTCTGGGAGGTAGTGAAGACTGAGCAAGTATTGGCAGAGGGATAGTAGAGAAAGTCCAACATTTGTTTATAATAAGAATGACCCACAGAGAAGAATGAGGCCATTGAATCAGAGACCCAGAAGTCATTCCTTAAAGTCCTGTTAAATGAATCGAGCCCAGAAATGGTAAGAGAATTGTCCAAAGTAACAGTGACAGTTGAGGAAAGAACCTGGATTTGAGGTCAAGGTTCTGTGGCTTCACATGCACCCTTCTTTCAGTTGTACCACAAAGGAGGCACCCAGTGGTCTGGGCACCCATCCTGAAACTCTTTTAACTCCCACCTATGTCTTGGCTTTTAAACACCAATTGTCTCTTCTCTGTGTTGTCCTTATCAGAAAACTCTTATATAAGATAATGGATGTGAAGAACTTTGTAAACCTTAAACTGAGAAATAAACTCCAATTGTTATAATTACTTATTAGCCTCCAGTCTCCAGTCTGGTGATGACTTCATTCTCTAAGTGTTCTATTGCCCTCCTGCTGAGCTAGAACAATATTTACATAGCAATACAGGGCTGCGCCAGAAAATATTTAACAACCAGGCTCTCTAGGCAAAAAAAAAAAATTATGTGCTCACACTTTTCATTTAAATCTGCACCATTCGTGTTTCTTTAAATCTAGACAATCCACAAAGCAGCAAATCAACTCCTGATCTGTTGTGTAAATGCTCACACTGAAAAATCTAGCAATCAGATTTAAAAAGCCATTAGAAATGACTGTAGAGCTCCCCCAGACCCTGATCCTGCCCCAGCCCTCTGATTCAGGCTGTAACTGCATCATATCTAGAACTGACAATGACCTAACTGTTAACCAGTGACTGGCAAGGCTAGTATTATAACCCAGAAGTCAACTGCCAGGGAAGATCTAGGGTTTATCCGATTGGAAGCAAATATTATTTTAATAGAAATAATAACAACAGCAACAAGTTCAATAATCACTACCACTTAGGTAGCATTTTATGTTTGTTATACCATTTGATTCTCACAGATACCTGAAGCAGTAGATACTATTATTATTCCTTTTTATAGATGAGGAAACTGAGTCTTCCTTACTCCAGGTCTGCTACTTTATGGTGCCACCTACATGCGCCCATACAAAGTATATTCCCTGAAAAAAATTTATAGCATCAGACACTTCCTATTTTGCAACATATTGGGAGGTCAACAGAAAGGAAGGATAGACCTCTTATCTTGAACAAAATGGAGCTAATAGTGTCCATTTGTCCAGAGTTTTATCACCTCATGCTGTTGACTTCAGTCCAAAGCTGCAGTCAGGCTACATTCATCCTTTCTTCTGCTTTCTTCAGCCTCCATTCCTCTCATATACGTGCTCCAATGTCTTCACAAAAGTATTATACTAGCCATTGCTTGTGGCTGAGTAACATTTCATTATATACACATCCCATGAATCCTTCGGCCACTTCACAATTATTGGGTACATATTTTGTTTACAGTTTTTCACTTTGACAAATAATGCCACTATTAATATTTTACATATGGGTGAAAGTATAGTTTCTTTAAATAATTTTTACATACTTTGAAGTTTGAAATTTATCTTTATCGTTTAATGATCGTCTCAGGTTAAGTTAATTATTTTATGTTTTTAATTATGTTTAATGAAAATACTATTTTTATAAGCCTCTACCTTAATAGTAGAGGAGATGAAGCCTCAGAATTACAAATCTCAGAAGCAGAAGGAATCTTGGAGGTCATTTAGTCCTCGTATCCAATGAGCCTGACTAAAACTTCTCTAGACATTATTCCCAACTTTAAGATCTTCAGTGAAGAGTTACTTCATTACCCCAGAATCCAGTCCATTCCTTTTTCAGATAACTCCAGTTGTTATATACTCTTTTCTTCTATGAAACCAAAACTTAAAATCTTGCAACTTTCGCCAATCCATCCTACTTTTAAAGTTTTTGGTCAAGTAGAACAATTCCGATCTTCCTTGTACCAGACAACCCTTCAAATAAGTATAATTAATAATAATTATGGTGATGACAATAGCTAACAATTATATAATACTTTAAGGTTCATGAAATGCTTTACATATATTATCTCATTCTGTCTTCACAATAAACCTGGGAGGTGGGTGATATTTTTCTCCCCATTTTACAGATGAAGAAACTGAGGGAGGCAGAGGTTAATTAACTTGCTCAGAGCTAGTATCTGAGGCTGGATTTGAACCACTGCTGTGTCCACTGTGCCATGTAGCTGTCTCTAAGTTATTATTTCCTTTCAAATTCTCTATTTCCCCAGATCCAAATTTCTTAAATTAATATTCATACAGTATGATCATCAATCCTGTCTTCATTGGGCATTCCTCTTCTAGTTTTTCCAGGCCTTTCCTAAAATATGTTTCCAAACAGAACACTATAATCCAGGTGAGATCTAAACATAGATAAAAAGTACAGGAAACTTATTACCTCTTTTATGCTGGACAGTGGCCTGGTCTTAATGTAATTAATGTAATTAAAGGTCATTTTAGGTCTTTTGGTTGCTATCTTGATACTAATTCATACCATAAAAAAATACTGTAAAAAGACTTCTCTACACTAAACATATAAAATTGGTTTTTTGATACTCCCCTCCCAAAACAGGGCTTTACTTACATGTGTCATTATTATTTGAATTTGTCTATAAATCATTTTTTAAATATTTTGATAACTGTAATTTAATATAATTTATTTCCTTTGTAATCTTATATATTTATTTTATGAATTTATAAATATGATTCTGAAAAGGGGTCCATTGGTTTCACAAGATGGCTACCAAGGTAGGGCCATGACACAAAAAAAGCTAAGAATCCATAGTAGAAGGGACACTCAAGTAGGAACTTGAAGTAAGTTAAGATTCTGAAGGACTCTAAAAGGGATAGGTGAGGAAGAAGTTGATTCCAGGAATGTGGAACAATCTGTTCAAAGGCAGGAGAAAGGAGGTGAGGTTTGAGAGGCCACAAGTCAGCCATTTTGTTTGAACCATCGAGAGCATGGAGTACATACATTGTGATAAGCCTGGACAAGGTTGGTTAGAACAAGATTCTGATGAGTTCTAAATGCCACAGAGAAGAATTTGCTGACCACAGAAAGGCAATGGAGCAGAGGCACAACATGATCAGCGGTGTTTTAGATAACTAAACAGTTAAGCAGATATACTGACAACTAAATAGAGATACAAGGGTGAAGGAGAATGAGTAGCCATGAAATTGTAAACCTAAGTAACTGAAAGGTTGGGAGTGTCCTTGATAGAAAATGGAAAATTACATAGAGGGAGAAATTTGAAAGGAAAGACAATGTATTCTGTTATAGACATGGTGGGCTTAAATGCTTATCGGTTACCCAGTTCAAGATATCCAACGAGCAGTGAGTGATAAAGGCCTGCAGCTCAGGAGAGAGAGAGAGGATGGATATATACCTTTGGAAACCATCTCTTTAGAATTATTGAGATTAAAAAGACAAGGAGTATAAAGAGAAGAAGGTTATGAGTCATAATAAAGGGAAGAAAAATGAGGATTTTGAATAGGTAATAAACAAAAGACAGTACCATCTAAAAAATCCAGAGAAGAGGGAGTTTCCAAGAGGATAAAAGATGGACATCCAGTTGAAATATTACCGAGAGGTCAAGAAGAATAAAGAGTGTGTGTGTGTGTGTGTGTGTGTGTGTGTGTGTGTGTGTGTGTGTAATTTGCCCCAAAAAAAAAAAAGAAGAAAGGGTGATCAAAGTCCATTGGATTGAGTAATCAAAAAATTATTATACTCCTGGCAGAGCCTTTAGGAACCCAGAACTTCTATTCCCTAATGAAATATCACAGTAATATTCCAGTAGTTTCATCTTTGATTATTTCATTTTAATTACTTAGAGGATAAAACACTGGCCTTAGAACCTGGAAGACCAAAGGTCAAATATCATCTCTGACATATTAGCTATAGGGCCCTAGGTAAGTCACTTAGCCCTTCACTACGCAAATCCATAAAAAAGTATTTGGGGGTGAGTGAACCTGGATGGGAAATACACACACACACACACACAAATATATGTGTGTATATATGTATGTATATGTGTATACATACATACATATATGCGCACATATATACTTGTGTATACATATACATCTTTATTTTCCCTGACTCTAACTGAAATTTAACATTTTTTTATTATGATTTACAACAACAACAAAGACCACATTCTGAAAAGGAATCCAAAGGCTTCATCAGACCACTAAAGGGACCCATCAAACACTAAAAGGTTAAGAATCCCTGCTCTGAGTACACTGCAAAGAAGGTGCTGGCCTAAAGTAGTAGAGAAAAAGTTTCCTAATTGTGGTTTTCTCCATACCAACAAAATTACACATCCAGTCCCAGTATCAGAATATTTTTAACTAGCTAAAAAGCAGAACTATAAGCTGTAATTATAAGTAAATGTTATAAACAGTCTTTATAGCATCAGACTGGTCCTTATGATGTTTTGTCAATTGAAGTGAAATAATACTGGGGTTTTGAGATCATATAAATAATAGGTCAGACTGAATGCGATTTGGGGGAGGCACATGTGGTGTCGATTATTTGACAGCTCTCTTAAGCGAGGTACTGTTATAATCTACTCTCTTCTCAGATTTTGATTTAGGTAACCTGGTGGTAGCTGTGTGTGGAGTTCATTATGTTTTAGTTCTGGGCTCATGCTCTGTGATTCTTCCTTATTGGATTTTGGATTGGCATTTTCTTCTCATTTGCCCCTTAACCTCAAGAGAAAATCTGATGTGCTCCCTCCAAAGATTTCATCTTCACGTGATACAACATTGACTTCTACAGAATGTCATGCTGCCTATCCACTACTGAATCCCCACTGTTACACAATGATCTTAAAATAAAGAAATGTTTAACTATGGGCTAGATCAAAGTCCTCTCTATATTCCCAAAACAACCAGATTTGGTTGATTTAGGCAAAGATGAATATGATTTTACATCTTATGACCTGGCATGGTCTTTTTCTACCATATGATGCATTCCATTATGTTATCTGCCTCATAGACTCAGAGACATAGAGCTGGAGGGGACCTTTGGAGTCATCTAGTCCAATTCCCTCATTTTTACAAAAAAAAAAAAAAGGTAACTGAAGCCTCAGTACAAAAAGCAGCAAACTAGGAGTCAAAGCCAGGTCCTCTAATTTCATCCAAATTCCACATTCTTTCTGTTACGTCATGTGCCCTCCCAGTATTTACAATAATTGTCTGAAAAAATGCATATTTTTGGACCAGACCAGTGATTTCCTTTAGTAAGGAAACTCTTCCAGTAGAGGTGAACATCTGCTCATCAGCTTTCAAAATCTTAGCAACTTATTAAGAACCATTGGGTCTTCTCCACATTGCTATCCATGGCAAGGATTTAGAAAAATAATTCTCAAAATAAAGCTTCAAGTAATGCCTGAGATATATATTATGATAGGACTGATAGCTTCCATTTCTACATCTTTAGGGATTTTGAAGAATAATGAAATACTAATGAAAATTTTTTTTCTTAATGGCTCGATTTTGAACAACTGATATTTACAAGTGCACCACATTTGAGAGAATTACTACCCACAGATAGCAAGTAAGGGATGCTGAGCTGGTTCACGTAATAAAAGGAAAATCAATAGCACAATGAGGTTTTTTGGTCAACAATCAATCTAAAGAGATAAGTTACAAAGATTGGGAACAATTTGGAGGACACAGAACACAGGTCTGTGGCCGTATTTGTTAGCTTTCTGGAATACAAGTAACAGTAAAAATAACTTAATGAAGCAAGAATTAAAAGTTTAAGCCCATCTGTCATGAAAGCAGATGAAGTGAGGTTGTTGATTCAATTTTTTTAGTTGATTTGAAGATATATAAGTTAAGTTAGATATTGTAAACATAAATCTAGTGTACAAATTTCATTCGACTTCTCTGCACAAATGCCCCAGATTGTACATTTTGTTAATTACCCACTTGTTCATATTATTTTACTCATTCAAAAGATATCTATTAAGTGCCTGCTCTGTATGAGGCACTATTCTGTATTTTGCAAGAGACATAAAAATTAATAAAATACAATTCCTCTTCTCTTGAATCTTACACCCCACTCATCTCCTAACTATTAAGACTTCATCTTCTTTCTGACATTTACTGGGACCCAGCCATCTTCTACTAAGAACTTAAATTCCATATACTCTGGAGCAGAGGTCATGACCTGAAGGTCTTAACTCTTTCAGCCCTGGAACTCCTGTCTGAGAGCTCATGTTCCCAAGATGGACCATCACTGTCTGTGGTTCACTCTTCATCTCCATGATCTTATCACTTAAGAAGCAGATGTCTTCTTGGCTTCCACTGCATGTACCCTCCCCTCTCTCGACTTCCACTGCCATAATGTTCTGGAAACATAATCAAGCCAAAGTTGGCCCTGTCACTGAAATGACATGTATCAATCTGCTTCCGTGTGACTCTTTTCCCCACTCCTTTAACTTCCCAAAGCAAAATAACCCTCCTCACCAGGAGTGTCTCCCTATTAAAATGTGAAGTCCTAGAGGAAGCGGATTGTCTGGTTTTGACCTTATATTCCCCACGTTTATAGCATTTTGCATATAGTAAGTGCTTCGTAGGTGTTGTTTCTTTCATTTATTTACCAGAAACAAAAATATAGTAACAAAAGGAATAATGGTGATAAAATAATTATAGCTCAGATTCATATAGCATTCGAAGATTTGCCAATAGCTTTACATACCATATCTCATTTGAGTTCCATAACTGTCCAGTGAGGTGAGTAATATTACTAATACATTACTATCCCTATCTTACAGATAAGAAAACTGAAGCTCGCAGGGTTTAAGTGATTACTCTAAGGGAACTAGGGTAACACCTAGTGAGCCATTCAGGTAAGATTAGTTGTTAGTTCCAAGAATGAGAGGTTATTGCTGGCCAGAGGAGTCAAAGAACTAGACCCTAAAGAATGGACTATATTTCATAAGGTGGAGGCATGTGAGAAGGGCCTTCTAGTTTGAAGGAGATGTGGTTAAAAGCATGGAGGTTTGAAAATGGCTGGTTACTTTTCAGAGAATAACCTATTACACTATATGGCCAAAGTATAGTTAGCATGAAGGGAATGAGGATGAGACTAGAATGGCAGGCAGATCAAGGCCAAATCAGGGAAGGAGACAATCTACTGAAGAGCCTTAGAAGGCACCTAATCACCACTAATTGGCTGAGCCAGCTCCTATGACTTAATCCACAGAGACCATTGTTAACAATCTGATGAGACAGAAGAAGCAGAAAACTAAACACAGTGGGTAAGAAATAGGAAAGAATTAATGAAATGGTATCCATCTTTCCTTAAATACTGCAGATTCATGTAACTACCTCAGCCTATGGGGATTGTGTTAATATACTAAAGCAAGCACAGAAGAGGGGGAGATTTCGTTTACTCCATTTTTTTGCTCTCCCTCTTAATGTTCTCAGATTTATTTTATCGTTGACCAAACACTCCCGGTAGCAAGCCAGGTATTACAAGGAGGTGACCCAGTGGGTCAGGTCATGTTTGGTAATGATCTAGTCAAGACTTCTCTGCTCAAAAATCTTCAGGGCTCCCACTGACCAGAAGCTGTTACCTTCTGCAACTGGTATTTCCACAAACAGCATTCAAGGCCTTCCAAACTCTAGAATTCCGCCTGAGTATATAGCATTCTTACCTATACATTCTTCTCCCGCCAAACAGAAATTAATTGCCTCCCTCCTACCTTTCTGCTACTGTGCCTTGACTATTCTCTTTGACTAGAATTCTCTATGACTCTTCTCTATGACATGATCCTTTTCAGTTTTTCAACTCCTAACCATTATTCAAAGGCCAATTAAAACGATGCCTTCTCCTCCTTGAAGTCTTGCCTGACCTACCAAATTTATAACTACTTTTACCTGGAGAAATCACAAAACACTTTGGGTTTTTTCATCTCTGTGAGGTACTTATACCATAAAATTGTGCATTAGTTATCTGTGTTTGCAATTTATCTCCCTCCTGAAGTGTAAACTCTTGAGAACAGGGCTCTTATCTAGATTCTGTATCTTCCCCAGCATTTATAATGGTGTGTTCTGCTTATTCATCCTTTGTTGAACTCAGTTAAAAAAAAAAAAAAAAAAAGAAACATGGGAGACTTTGAATGACAAAGAAGTTATAAGTGACTAAGAGAGGCTCTTTGTTCTACCATTGATTAGTTGACCATTCCTGATGACAGCCAAGCAGATTCACTTTGAATCTAGATACTGGCAGCTTGGTGGCACAGCTGATAGAGCACTGGGCCTGGAGTCAGGAAGACCCACCTTCGTGAGTTCCAATCTGGTCTCAGAAAAGTTGTGTGATCCTGGGCAAATCACTTAATCCTGTTTGCCACAGTATCCTCATTTGTAAAGTGAAATGGAGAAGGAAATAGCAAACCACTCCAATATCTTTGCCAAGAAAACCCTAAAGAGGGTCACAGTCAGACATAATTGAAATGATTGATCAACAATGCTGGTGAATTCACTGAATGCACTGGTTACTTACCAGATATTTGAGCTCCAGAAAGCTATTCCAGACCTGTTGACTTGGAGGCAACCTGCAACACTGGGTTCAGAGTCACAGGACCTGGGTTTGAATCTCAGTTCTACTACTAATTACCCATGTGACTTTAGTGGGTAAATTAATTAACTTCTCTGGTTCTCAGTCTCTAAAATGAAAAGACTGGACCAGATGACCTTTAAGGCCCCTCTGAGTTCAAAATCTACAATTCCAAGGCAGATAAATATTAAAATGGAGGAGTTTTCTACATGATTTTTACAGCCTCCAAAACTACTGATCTAGTCTAACACCTTAGAATGCACTACCTAGCATTAATTGGTGACAGGCAGAAATTATTCCCTGAATTAGATGCTGCAACTTGATCCCCATGAATATTTCAAAAAAGTCAATTTCAAATGAAAAATACGGTTGGAATTAAACAGGAAAAATACCCCATTTCAGTCTCCATGCTGAGATCTTTATTTATAATTCTTAATAGCTTAATTCAGTGTAAGGACAGCAGGAAGTAATTATAAAGTAGCTTGTGGAAAACACATCCTAAGCAGCTACCACAGCAAGCTCATCATGACATATAGGTAGTTTTAAAATAGACAAATAAATACTTCCATAATTTGCCATCACAGTGATAACACTAGCTTACATCTCCATGGTTCCTTAACGTGTGAGAAGCACTTTACACATACTACTTCAACTGGTCTTATGAAGAATGTACTAGAAGTATTATTAGCTTCCTTTTACAGATAAGTAGACTGAGGCTAGAGGAGGCCAGATGGTTTGCTCATGGTCACACAACTCAGAAATTTTAGGGACAGGATTTAAAATCAAGTCTTACTGATACTGAAGTCAAGCACTCTATCTACCAGGTCACACCCACCTCATCTGAAAGAGCCCCCATACTCCAAAATTGTGCATTCTATTTAGTTAGCAAAAAATCATCATGCCTCATTACAGATTGCTGTGGTTGTGTTGTTGTGTTCATCCTGCCTTGCCAAAGAAGACCATGCCATCAGGAAAATGATGACATGACTTGCACTTGACTTTGTTTTGAGTGAGTATCAATAGTAACCGTTGCCTCGTTACAACTCTAAATAACAAGAATATCCAAAGTGTCGTGATGAAAATGTCCCTGGACCCACTAAACCTGGAGATCTCTTATCCCTCACTCACCATTTTCTAACTTGTTAAGTCACTTATGCTCCGGGGACCTCAGCTTCGTCCTCTGTAAAATGATGAAGCTTTGTGCCACCAGCCTCAAAGGAATATTGTGATGGTCAAAGGTAAAGAAAGTACCATAAACAATTTAAAATGCAATATAATAGATACAATGAAGAGGTTGGACTTGAAGGATTCTAAGGTTCCTTCTAGGCCTTGAGTTGTCATCCTATGAACAATAATAACTCATATTCATTTCATCTCTTGAGGTTTACAAAGCACTTTCCCCACAACGCCCTTGGACGATAGGTAATTCAATACTATTTAAATATTTACTAAATGTTTACTATGTGTTAGGAAGTGAGAATACAGAGACAAAAACACTTTTCTATGATTCTTCTCTCTCTTTTTGGTGGGAGTGTGGTTAACAACATGTCCACAGATATGTAAATACAAAGGGTTTTGGAGGCAGAGTAGAGTAGGGGATAAACATTTTTTAAAAACAGGGATTTTTTTAAACCACTCGAAGTTATGACTAAAAAAAATTATAAAAACGAAAAAAACCTTTTCAAAGTCGGTTAGGAAAATAATTTATAAGGGCATTGTCACTAACCCACAAATCAAACACGTAAGAGGCAGAAAAAAATAGAATATGAAAGCCCAAAGTGAGTCCCCCAAATCTGTCCACATAGTAATTTAGAATGGAAATCATTTAATTCCATAATGTGTTGTGAAATGGGCACAGAGAACCACCATTGGAATAAATACTGTTCTCCCTCAATTTTCTGTGAAATGTGGTAAAAAGGAATTTAAAAATTCTGTTTTATTAACAGCCAAATATATGTGTCATACCTACAACATATTCAGGATACAAGGACAACAGCAAATTTCTGGATAATCTCTAGGTTTCCTCTTAGGAATTGATGTCATCAAATAATGACAGTTTTTTACTGTCCTTCATACCAAATCTTTAAATAAAATGTTTTTTTCTTTCAAACTGATATGTAATAAAACAGAGATGCTTGCTTAAATTTCATCTTCTGTCATTTTTCCGTGAACCTGTCTAGTGGAAGTGATAATGAGGTCTGAAATGCCCTGAAGGCAGGCAGATATGGGAGAAGGTGGATGGTACCCCAAACACTAACAGATGAGTTCTGGGTCATCAAGAGGTGAAGGCAGGCTTTATAGAGATGACTGGGATGAAATATAAGCTCTGGGGAGATGTGATGTGATGTTATATGATGTCATGTCAGGTTATGACATTTTGTATTTTTTTATAATAGTTGGCCACTGGTGGGACATTGTAGGATAGATCTGTGATCAGGAATGGATGGTAAATGGGGATATAAGGAATCCCTCCCTGTTGGAAGAAAGGTTTGTTCCTTGACTGTCCAGTAAAGCCTCTGCGGCCCTGTCAAGCCCAACAGAAGAACCTTAAGCCAAAGCAGTCATTTTCTGAAGGTTAAAGGTTGTTGCTCTTAGTTCTTCATTTTCAAAAAGGATCATCGAGTCACAGGTGATGTCTTGATCTGCATGACTCTCCTGAGCCAGAATTATTAAAGGAAAGAGGGAAAGCATAGATGTCTCCTCCTTTCTTTGTTTTGTTCTCTCGCCATCATCCACTTAGGAAGTGAAAACCTCAGGATTTCCAGAAAACAGTATGATTGAGTCAGCTGATGAATCAACAAGCATTTTATGTGCCTGCCTGTGTGACCTCCAGTAAGTCAATTCATTCCTCCGTGCCTCATTTGTGACTTAAGTAGGTTGCACAAGATGACCTCTAAGGTCTCATCCAACTCTCTAGGATCCAAGGATGGCATATTTGCTAATGTCCCTTCCAGAACTACTATTCTATGTTAGGAAACTTAGCTGGTAACATCATTCAAATAACACATTCGAAAAGAGAGAATCTATTCCCTCATTGTTATCCATCTTTTTAGAAAACGATTAGAGAAAGCCAGTTTTCACTTAGAGTTTCAGATGCTATTTTTCTCACTGCCAGTCTAGCATCTATAGAAACTTCACAAGGTGAAACGTGCTGGCGCATCACAATTTTCTAAAAGACTTGATTTGACACTATATCACCTCTTCCACGCAGATTTATACTTGAAAGATAATTATTTTCTAGCCCTATAAAAAGAAACGAGAGCCAGGTAAAGAAATTAAATAAATATGGTTTTCTCCAACGTATCCTGAATATTAATTTTTATAAAGACAAGAGAAAATATCACACTACACAGAAGGAGAAAGAGGTGTATAGCTGCTGAGGAAACAAGGAATTGAATTCCTATCTTTTTTGTCTCAGTCTTAAAAACTCTTGTGTCATTTGATGTCTTTGAAACTACACAATCCTGGCATTCTTCTAGGTTTCCATTGTCTATCTGAGGGGCAGCTAGGTGGCGCAGTGGATAGAGCACCAGTGCAGGAGTCAGGAGGACCTGAGTTCAAATCTCACCTCAGACACTTGACACTCACTAGCTGTATGACCTTGGGCAAGTAACTTAATCCCAATTGCCTCATCCTGGGTCATCTCCAGTCATCCTGATGAATATCTGGTCACTGGATTCAGATGGCTCTGGAGGAGAAGTGAGGCTGGTGACCTGCACAACCTTCCCTCACTGAAAACAAAGTCAAGTGCAAGTCATGTCATTATTTCTCTGATGGCATGGTCTTCTTTGGCAACAAAGGACTAACACACATGTCGTTGTCTATCTAGTAAACAGTAAGTTCCCAAACTTCTGGCCACACTAGATTCTGTTGATCCAGAAAACATCTGGAGAAGTGCGTTCGGTTCTGGTGGCCACATTTTAGGAAGGATGCTGACAAGACGGAGAACGTTTAAGAGAAGATTTCTAGAATGAAAGGGTTCTTGAGATCATCCCAGATAGGATTGATTGAAGGAATTAAGGGTATTTGCCTGAGAGAAGAGAAGGCTTTGGGGAAGGAAGACGTGATATCTGTCTTCAAGTGTCTGAAGATAGTTTTAGACTTATTCTGTTGGCTACAGACACACACACACACACACACACGCACGCACGCACGCACGCACGCACGCAGAATGAAGATCAATGGGAGAGAGAAGCAGAATAGGGGAGATTCCAACCTGGATTAAATAATTAAGTATCTCATTACTTAAGGCAAAAATTCCTAACAATTAAAGCTCTCTCAAAGTGTATCTGAAGAGATAGTCTTCCTCACTATATTTAGCACAGTGCCTGAACTGTGAGAAGTATGAATATATGCATGCTGATTTGACTGGTCAATGCCCCTCTATCTGGAGGTCTTTCAGAAGAGGCTGTGTGCCCACTTCTTGGGGATATTGTGGATGGATTCTTGTTCAGGTACTCAGTGGATTACATGGTCTCTGAGGTCTTTTCCAATGCTAAGATTCTTCACCTAGAATTCCAGGCTCTGCATAATCTGGCCCTTTCCTTTCTTTATAGATGTCTCTTCTGTCATTCCCTTATGCAAATATATTTATCTCCAAATGTACCTTCCTTCTTCTGGACCTTGCTTCGTAGTTTTTACTCTGCCATCAATAGCCCTACATGTTTACCTACTGAAAGCTAATCTCTTTTCTACAGTGTAACTCAACTATTATCTATTTTATAATCCCTTATTGAACATGAAGTTTGAAGACTTGAGTTCAAATACTAGCTCTGCTGCTGCTACCTGTATGAGCTTGGCCCAACAACATTCCCTCTCTGTGCCTCAGTTTTCTCATCTTTAAAATGAGAGATTTGGATTAGATGACCTCCACGTTCCCTTGTAGTCCTAGGGCTGTGATTCTAACTAACTTTTCTGGGCCTCAATATCCCTTTTGATTTTTTCTGTCATTTCTGTCACAAAATTAAGACATCTGGTGAGATTTCTCTAGAGTTCCTTTCAGCTCTTGGTTTGTGATCCTAATTCACTTCCTTTTTCTGGGCCTCAGTTTCCTTTTAAAAACATTTCTTCACCTGTAAAATTAGGAGGTTGTACTAGATGATGCTAAATTTCCTGCCAACCCTAGATCTACCATCTTTAGTCACTCTCCTTTTTCAGATCTCAGTAAACTTTAAAAAAAATCTCATCTATAAATGAAGTAGTTAGACTAAAGACTCTAAGTTTCCTATCAGCTTCAGATCAAAGATTTTAAAGTTCTCTTCCCCTTTCTGGGTCACAGTTTCCTCATCTGAAAAAGGAGGGTACAGAATCAGATCTCTAGCTCTGTGTAATGCTATAACTGTATAGTGCCATGATCATTCTCGACATGGCTGTTTGGATCAATCCTTGGACCTTACCTTATACTGTTTTGTATTGGTACCACTTGCTTATATGTCTTTCTTCCTCTTAGCAGTTTATCAACTAGAGAAGGTTTGTTTTTTTTTTAATCAATATCCCCTACAATCTATACTATGGATAGCTTTATACAAAGTAGCATTTAACAAATCTTTGCTAAGGAATGAACCAAGAAGTCAGAAAACTTAGACGAACTCATACAAAGGGAAGGAAGTCGAACGATATGCATAATTATGTTGTAATTGAGTTGTTTAGCTGTGTTCTACTCTGTGACCCCATTTGGGGTTTTCTTGGCAACAATACTGGAGTGTTTTTCCATTTCCTTCTCCAGCTCATTTTGTATATGAAGAAACTGAGGCAAATAGGGTTAAGTAATATGGCAGGACACACAGCTAGTAAGTATCCAAGGCTAAATTTGAACTTATAAAAAAGAACCTCATTGATTCCAAACCCAGTGCTCTATCTACTACACCACCCTGGTGCCCACAATGATGACGATGCAAATGACTAGACCACCAGGAAAATAATTGAAACAGGATGTTTTGAAATTTTCAGCAAGCCTGCCTCCAAAGAAGGGATATGAGAAGACATTTCCCCTTGATTCTGTGTAGAAATGGTACCAGGGAGGGGGGAACTCTTCTGAGTAAATTTTGAACTTCTTAAAACGCACTAGTTCATTTTGCAGAATTGCTTTACCCCATTTTTAAATTCTTTCTAATAAAGCATGGCACTCTCAGAAGTATAGGAGGGGTTCTGGGAAATGGGGTTCTGATAAAAGTTACAAGAAAAAGTATTTCTAAGAAAAGAAAGTAAAACAGAGGAAAATATATCAAATGATTAAGTTTGGACCCTGTGAAGAATTGAAAAAATGTACCTCCCTCCCTTCTTTCAGACATGGGAAACTATGGGTAGAGAATATTGTAAGCATTGTCAAGCATGGTTTATGTGTCAGCTGGTTTTGTTTAACTTTTTTTTCTCCTCTGTTCAAGGGATGTCTCGATAGGTATGAGAGGGGAGGGATTTATTAAGGCACAAAAGGGTTGTAAAGACAAAAAGTATTGATATATTTTTTAAAGAAAAAAGGAAAGAAAGAAATGAATCATATTGGGTTGATAATCTTTCCAGGTGATTGTCAAGAGGCAGAAAATGAAAGAGTAGGAAATGCCTTTAGAGTCCAAAGTCTAGCCCCAACTGAACATGACTAACAACCTTCTCTACAGTACTACTTTTCCTTTTCTGAAGGAGATCCAACAAGGTGTTCCTTGTGCCTAGCCCAAGTGTAACTCACTACCTCTCTCTGATCCAGTTAGGGATAGCTTTAATTGCTTTCAGTTTTTTGTTTTGGTGGAGGCAATCAGGGTTAAGGGATTTGCCCAGGGTCCCCCAGGATGGTAAGCATCTGAAGCCGAATTTGATTTCAGGTCCTCCTAATTTCAGGGTTTGGGCTCCATGCACTGTGCAACCTAGCTGCCCCAACAGCTTTAATTGTTAAACAGTTTTTTAACCCCAAACTCTACTTGACCTCTTTCAAATCTTCACCTTTTGCGTCCAGTTCTGCTTTAAAGGGACAAGCTAAAGACATCTAAAGCCTCATTACCAACAAGGCAGCCCTACATATTTTCTAAGATTTGAAACTATTGTGTGCCGCTTGGCCGCCCCCCCCCTCCCCCCCCCCCCCCCCCCACCCCGCCATCACCCTTTGCACCGAGTTTCACTAACTATTTTGGTGACTACACTCAGATTTCCCACCCATCCTCTGGCTCCATATTCTTCCATAGATCTAGCCTAGCTCTTTCCATAGATGATTCTAAAATGTGTGCAGCTGGGGAGAGTGGGTGGGCTGTTGGCTCCCAGAGACCCTCACCAAGATGAGCTGTACACAAAAGGAACTTAATGTTAAAGACAAAGAAAATGCAGGCAAGAAGGGGGAAAATCACAAGGGAAATTAGAAAAAGTATTTCTCCAGTAATCATCCCTGAATCTATCAGAGCTGGGGGGGGGGGCGGGGTTGGGGGGGAGGGAAAGAAAAAGATAGAAAGGAGGATCAATGCTGTGCTCAGAGTTTGCATGGCAGCTTGGGGGGAAGGGAGGCTCATTCTTAGAAATTCCTGAACAATCCCAATAAAGTCTTCCCTGAGCCACTCGAAAGTTGATGCCAGAAGGAGATCCATGGCAACAGAAATCACAGCCGCAGGAGTCATAATGAAAAAAACCCCACAGCAGCAAGAGTCATAATTTGTAAACAGTCATAGAAAGGAGATGAAGGTGAAAGAAGGGCCTTTTAAAAAAATTCTATATCGTCACTTAAAAAATGTCTGTAGGATTCTAGGAGCTTCAGTTGGAAAGGACTTCTGAGGCTACCTAGTGCAGCTCCTTTATTGTACTGATGAGAAAAATGGAGGTCCATGAAGGTGACAAGATAGAAACCTAGAAGGGACCTCTAAGGCCATCTAATAAGCTCCCTCATTATACAGACCAGGAAACTAAGGGCACAAAAAGAGTAAGTTATTTAGGGTCATAAATTCACAGATTACAGAGATGGAAAGATCCTTAAATGACATTTAGTGCAGGGAAATTAAATGACACTATGAAAAGAGCCCTGAGCTGGAGTTCAAATTTGACCTCAGACCCTTATTAGCTGCATGGCCCTGGGCAAAATCATTTTAACCTCTATTTGCCTCAGTTTCCTCTTCTGTAAAATGGGGTAATAGCAGCTACCTCTGGGGGTTGTTGTGAATTTCAAACGAGGTAATGATTATAAAGTTCTTAGCTCAGTGCCTAGCACCTAGTAGGTACTATATAAGTGTTAGCTATTATTTTTAGTAGTCCAGGTGCCTTATTTTATACATAAGGAAAGTGAGGACCAGCAAAATTTAAATATATCAAGAAAGATATATTGAAGACAGCAATAATGTCCTCTATTTATTCATCATTTCGCCATTTGCCTAATTCAGAACTTGAGATTATCGGTCATAGAGTTAGGAGGAATCCCAGAGGTCATGTAGTCCAATCTGCTCACTTTAGAAATGAGAGGTCAAGAAACAAATCCAGGTTCATACAGAGAGTAAATGACAGAGCCAGGATCTGAACTCAGATCCCCTGACTCAAAACCCCAACACTACTGCTGCTATTCTACTTTCTATACTACCCCACCATGATGGCAGGTTGCTGGGTACAGCCTCAGTGAGAAACTGTGGCCATATTGAGATGACCAGTGGTCTAAGTATACAGAGGCTCATGCCCCTTGGACTGGCCATGCAGCCCAAGAAAGAAAGAGAATTACAAAAATGGTCCATGGTTCTGTGTGGTCCTTTTCCATTTTTGTAAAAATGGTGGGGATGGTTAAAAAAAAAAAAGAGTGGAGAAGATCATATAGTTTTGGGACAGATTATCCAATTAACTAAATGGAAGGCATGCAACATCAAGTATAAAAATCCTTGTTGTTCGGTTTTTCAATCATATCTGACTCTTTGCAACCCGATTTGGAGTTTTCTTGGCAGAGATACTAGAGTGATTTGCCATTTCCTTCTCCAGCTCATTTTAGTGAAGAGGAAACTGAGACAAACAAGGGAGCTACTTATCCAGGGTCACACAGCTGGCAAGTATCTGAGGCTGGATTTGAATTCAGGTCTTCCTGACTTCCAACCTGGCACTCTATCCACTGCAACAGCTAGCTGCCCAGCTCACTTTTACAGAGCAGTTTAGAGACTACAATACACTTTATACATATTATCTCATATGATCCCTCACAACCCTAGGAAGTAGAGATGCTATTATTATCCCCATTATTTTTACAGATGAGTAAACTGAGGCAGAGAGTGACTTGCCCAGAGTCACATAGGTAGTCAGTGATAGAGACAGGATATGAACTCAGATCTTCCTGTCAATACATCTAGTAATTCATTCACTGTGCCACCACCTAGTTGCCACCCAAAAAGATTTCTAGATTTAATTTCAAAACATCATGAATGTTCCTTTATTCTTATTTTCTCCTTACAAGGTCAAAGGATTTTGAGCTAGAAGAGACCTTAAAAGTCATCAAGAACAACTGCCTCATTTTATAGAAAAACACCCCAAAACTGAGGCCAAGAAAAGTTCAGTGCTCAGTCACACACCTAAGGAATGCCTGAGGTAGGATACTCACCCAGGTCTTCCTGACTCCAGGTTCAGAACTCTGCTTTCTATAACATGTTGCTCACCCAAGGTGACAAAGTTACCAAGGGACTGATTTGAACCTGGATCCCGAGACTCCAAATGCAGCGTTCATTATTGCATTTTCTTTTCAGGATTTTAAGTTTTCTTTCTATGTTTGCAAATGACATTTTCCTCAATGGTCTCCTTCTCTTTGCTTTTTTCTGGATTTGGCATCAGAGAACTTGGGTTCTCACTCTTCCTTTACTCATTCCTGTGTGATCCTAGGCAAACTCTTTAACCTCTCTTGGCCTTTGCTGCTTCCTTCATCTATCAATGGAGAAGAGGTTGGGAGGACAGCCAAGATGGTGGTCTGGTAGAATGCAATACAATGAGCTCTGCTCCACAAACTTTCTAGACAGATCTAGAAAACACACCCTGAAGAGGGAATCCAGAAAAAGTCACAACAACTTAATCTGTCCAGCCTAGCTTGACATGAAGAGATAGTCCAAGGGGCTGTGCATCAGAATGAGAGGAGGTCCCAGACCCATACTAGGACACTTCAATGGGGTCAGGTGCTGACTGGTAGCTTTATCTTCTACTGTCCAGTGATGGGACACAGATCCAGGACAGAAGGAGAAGGAGACCTGTGCAGTGGAGTGGTGTTCCCCGGGTAGGGAAGCACTGGACTGTGTATGAAGAAAAGATGTTCAGAAGCCAGCAAAAGCAGCAGCATGTGATGCAGACTCTAGGTGCAGAGCTGGGTCCCATCTCCAGAATCTAGCCTAGTCTTCACAGGAACCACCGAGGCAGGAACCTCAGACTAAAGGAAGCCTACAGTCTTGCCGATGGGTGCCAATAGAGTTTTCCACCTTGCTAATAGGAATGGAGTCCAGCATCACTTTCCCCCCCATACTCTCTCTTCCATTCCAATTTGTCTGTCACTGGGCCACTTGCAAATACACTTCTTTCATCCACTTTGTCCCACTCTTGGATATCATAATTTCCTTTTCTACAAACTTTTTTCTCACAATTTTCTTTTTGACAATTTTCTTCTGGATGACTCAGTCCAAACCAAAAATTAAAAAGATAATGAAAATTTCTTTCTTTCCTTGTCAGTCAAACTGAATATCCCCAACTGCATTTTCTGTGACTCACAATTTAAACATGTATTAGTTTTATCCTTCTGAAAGGAGAATAGACATTTTTTTATCCTCATGACTGAAAACCTTTTATTTTCTATTGGTACAAAATATGCAATTTCCATTCCTATTATTAGCTTATTTTTCCAGTCCATCTCTTACCTAAAAATGCTCAAAATAGTGAGAGAACATGAAATAGTGAATAGTCTGGTGGTTCTGGGATCAAAGAACCACTCGTTCAAACTAGGTTATCTTCTTGCTTGGTCATTCAGTCATGCCTGATTCTTTGCAACCGCGTAGCATGCCAAGTCTTTACATCCTCCACTGTCTCCCAAACTCTTTCCAAATTCATGTCTGTTGCTTGCATGACACTGTCTATCCTCTACCATCCCATTCTCCTTCTTCCTTCAATCTTTCCCAGCACCAGAGTCTTTGCCAATGAGTCCTGTCTTCACATTATGTAGCCAAATGTTTAACCTTCACCTTCAGTGTTTGTCCTTCCAATGAATAGTCACTTAATTTTCTGTTTTTTACTTTACAATATTCACTTTTTCACTTTTATAAGAATTTGAGTTCCAATTTTTTTTCCTGTCCTTCCACCCTCCCCAAGATGTCATGCAATCTGATATAGGCTATACATGTACAATCATATTCAACATATTTCCACATTAGTCATGCTGTGAAAGAAGAATCAGAATAAAAGGGAAAACTATGAGAAAGAAAAAACAAAACCAAAAGAGAGAAAAATGGTATGCTTTAATCTACATTCAGACTCCGTAGTTCTTTCTCTGGACGTAGATAGCATTTACCATCACGAGTCTTTTGGAATTAGTTCACTGCTGAGAAGAGCTATATGTATCAAAGTTGGTCATTGCATAAGGTTCTTGTTACTGTGTGCAGTGTTCTCCTGGTTCTGCTACCTTCACTCAGCATCAGTTCATGTGAGTCTTTTCAGGTTTTTCTGAAATCAGCCTGCTCATCATTTCTTATAGAACAATAGTACTTCATTACATTCATATACCACAACTTGTTCAGCCATTTCCCAAATGATGGGAATCCCCTCAATTTCCAATTATTGGCCACCACAAAAAGAGCTGCTGTAAATATTTTTGTACATGTGGGTCCTTTTCCATTTTTATGATCTCTTTGAGATACAGACCCAGTACTGATATTGCTGGATCAAAGACGATGCATAGTTTTATAGCTTTCTAACATAGTTCCAAATTGCTCTCCAGTACGATTGTGTAAGTTCACAACTTCACTAGCAATGCATTAGTGTCCCAATTTTCCCACATCTTCTCCAACATTTATCATTTTCCTTTTTGGTCATATTATTCAATCTGATGGATGTAAAGTGGTACCTCAGAGCTGTTTTAATTTGAATTTTTCTAAACAATAGTGATTTAGAGCATTTTTTCATATGACTACTGATAGTTATAATTTCTTCATCTGAAAACTGGCTGTTCATATCCTTTGACCATTTATCAACAGGAGAATGACTTGTATTCTTACAAATTTCACTTGGTTCTCTACATATTTTAGAAATGAAGCCTTTATCAGAGACACTAGGTGTAAAATTGTTTCTCAGCTTTCTGTTTCCCTTCTAATCTTAGTTGCATTGGCTTTGTGCAAAATATTTTTGATTTAATGTAACCAAAATCATCCATTTTACATTTCATAATGTTTTCTATCTATTGTTGGGTCATAAATTCTTCCTTTCTCCATAGATGTGACAGGCAAACTAGTCCTTGCTCCCTTAATTTGCTTATAGGTATCAATCTTTATATCCATTTTGACCTTATCTTGGTATATCATGTAAAATAAGTTAATTTTTCTTAAGTACTGACTGATTTAATCTCTTTCTAGTCCAAGGGACTCTCAAAAGTCTTGTCTAGCACCAGAATTCAAAAGTGTCAATTCAGGGGTGCTCACCTTTCCTTATAGTCAAACTCTCACACCCATATATTGCTACTAGAAAAATCATAATTGACTATATGGACCTTAGTCAGCAAGGCGATGTTTCCATTTTTTAGTATGCTGTCCAGATCACCTTGCACAACCTCCTTATTTTACAGATAAAGAAAGATTAGCCTGAAGAGATGAAAGAACTTGCTAAGATTTTTTCTATGTGTGGGGGGGCATGATTTCAACCCCAAATTGAAAAAATCTGATACCGAATAACTGGATGACTTTAGGCAAGTTACATAACCTCTCTCCACCTCAGTTTCATCATCCATAAAGTGGGGTTAATAACACCAGTATGGCTTACCTCATAGGGTTGCTGTTCAGCTAAAATGATATAATACTCATAAAACTTACTGCCAAAGGTAAAGGGCCATAGGTATAAATTAGTATTTTTAAAACACTTGGAAGTTTCAAAGAGATATGATTTCTTTTAAAATTATTTCTTGCCATTAACCCTGCCCTGATTTTTCTTTAAATATATTATCTAAAAGTCTCTGAATCTAATTTCCTGCTCTCAGAGCTAAATGCTTTTGCTTCTTCTATACCCACTCAATCTTCTTATTTTTAAACTGGACATATGTGACCTATAACCCTGCAATGCCCAGCACAATGCAATGTGCCATATTCAGCAAAGAAATTAATTGAGAGACAATGCTGATCTATGGCAATAAATAAGGGAGAGATGAAACTGAGGGTATTACAGTAAATATGGAAAAATCTGTTGAATTTGATGAGCTCGTGTTAAATACTGACTATATATCAAGCATTGTGTGAGACATTAGAGAAACTAAAATAAAAATCAATCTTTTTCTTTAATCAGTCAACAAGCCTTTATTAAATCTATACTATGTGCCAGACATTGAGCTAAGTGCTAGAGATATTAACATGAGGGACAGCTAATGAAAACTGATATAATTAGTTTATTGGGGATGGGAGAGAGGTCATAGAAAACCAGCAAAATCATCTTCAAAATTCCCACAAGAAAAGATTGCCTATTATGAAATTCACAGTGACCCTGGGAAACTCTTCAATAGTACAAAAGGTGACATCAAACACTGCCTTGGGAAATGGTGCCTTCTTCCACAAGAGCCCATTTTACTGTTGGACAACTACAATCACTAAGAAAAGTTTCCTTATATGGAGCTCCAGTTTGCTCTCTACAACTTTCATGATCTTATTTCTGCCTTCTGGAACTGAGAAGAACCAAGCAAATCCCTCTTCAATAGGAAAACTCTTAAAATTTTTGCAGATAGCTACCAGGTTCCCCTAAGTTTGCCTTTCTCTAGGCTAAGCAACCACCCATGCCATTCAGATAGCATGGGTCATATGGCTTCTTACCAATCTAGGTGATGTTCTGTAGATAATCTTTTGATTAACTTCCCAAACTGAGATGTCTAGAACTAGGCATATATACATGTAGCTTCATTGGTGAACAATACAACTCACTTCAGTTTGCTGTTTAGTCATCTCAGTCATGCCTGATTCTTTGTGACCTCATTTGGCGTTTTCTTGGCAAAGATACTGGAGTGGTTTGCCATTTCTTTCTCCACCTCATTTTACAAATGAGGAAACTGAGGCAAACAGGGTAAAGTGACTTGCCCAGAGTCACTAAAAAAGGTCTGAGGCTGGATTTAAACTCAGGTCTTCCTGTGCTCTGTCCATTCAACCACCTAGCTGATCCCTCATTTAAATGGTCCTGGATACTAGGGGCAGCTAGGTGGTGCAGTGGATAGGGCACCAGTGCAGGAGTCAGGAGGACCTGAGTTCAAATCTCACCTCAGATACTTGACATTCACTAGCTGTGTGACCTTGGGCAACTCACTTAACCCCAATTGCCTCATCCTGGGTCATCTCCAGTCATCCCGATGAATCACTGGATTCAAATGATTCTGGAGGAGAAGTTTGACTGGTGACCTGCACAGCCCTCCCTCACTCAAAACAAAGACAAGTGCAAGTCATGCCATCATTTCTCTGATGGCATGGTCTTTGGCAATGAAGGATGAACATACACACAGGTCCTGGATATTATCATGGAATAGACTTAAAGCGAAAAAAAAAAACCCAACCCTCTCATTTTACAGATGACTAAACTGAGGCTCAAGGAAGAATTGATTTGCCGAGGGGGATGCTGCATCTTGCTCTTCCTAACTCTTATTTTGACATCCTATCTACTGGGTACCTCTAGCATTATGGTTTTTTTTTTTCTTAATTCACCTTGATGATTTCAATTCATTCTTTAAGTTCCCAAGAAGTTGGAAGTCCTCCAAATTTCCTTTCTAACTCCAAATCTAAGATACTGAAGCTTAAAAAAGGAAAGCAAATATTGCATTTTAAAAGAGATATGAACAAGGAGAGATGATCAATAGGGTGAATTAAAGCATGAGAGAGAGGGAGAGAGAGAAAAGGAGAGAAAGGGAAAGACAGAGAGAGGGAAAGAGAGAGAGAGAGAGAGAGAAGGAAAGAGAGAGAGAGAGAGAGAGACAAACAGACAGACAGACAGAGAGAGTAGCTCACTGAACTGATGCCACTGCATCAGTTATTAAGGCACTAATATCTGATGAAAGTCATCATCAGTGCCAAAGTGAATCAGGTCTCTTTACCGGAAACAAGAGATTGAGGCAAGTCAATAGACCCAAAGCCTCCATTGTTCTCTTCCCAATGCACCCTGACTCAGAAACAGAGATCCTTGAACTGCAAAGAAACACCAGGAGTTAAATTCCCTGGTCCATATAAATCTTTTGTATTCATTATCAACTGAATTAAGAATGTTTCCTGTTAAACATTACAGTATACTTACAAAATTAAAAGTAACAAAAAGGAGAGAGGACCAAGCAAAGAAGAAAGAACAAATAAGTGATATACAGCTAAAAATTAGAGGTAATAGGTTATCTGCTTTGTCAAATAAAACCAACTCAATGGGAGATCCCAAAGAATTTCTGATCTCAATTCCTGGGAAACCCACATATTTACAAGTCACTTGACTATACAAATGCAATCCTATCACCACTCCACTCCAATATACCCCATCTCTACTCTACTCTGTTCTCCTTTCTTCTCCTTTCGGTTACTATTTGCATCATAGTACCAGACACGTGAAGTGTAAAAGGACCTCACTGGACATCTACTCTAACCTTTTTATGATACACATGAGGAACTAAAGTCCAGGAAATGAAATAACTTACACAACATCACATAGGTAGTAAACATCAGAAGCAGAATTTGAAGTCAGACCATATAGGATAAGAGGTTTAGAGTTGAAGGAAACTCAGAGGTCATTTAGTCCAACCCTTTCTTTTTAAAGGAATGAAAACTGAGACCCAGGGAAACCAAATGACTTGCCCAAAATCAAAGAAGTGTGAGTCAATAACTTTTTAAATAGATTTTATTCATTTTTGGAATGGGTTTTTTAGAATAGACAAATAAGTTATCTTGTACAATTATAGAAATCTCACACAATTACAGAAATTCAGATCTCAAGGGGACCTCAGATCTCCTTAGGGAGAAACAAGAATGTTGGTGAATTCACCTTGTAGGATGAACAAATTAGCTCTTCTGTCTCTAACTTACATACCTTTTACAATCCTTTCCAAGTAATTAGACTTAATATCAGCTAGCGTTCCTGAGAGAAGAATTATAACAAATTTGTAAATCAGCCCCCTATCTACAGGTAGAGTGCCAAGGTGAATACTTTGATTGCTATGCAATATTTTGCCCTCATGAAGGTCAGTAATACTTATTAGCAAATGAGAATGTATTTGGATCCGAAAGCAGGAATTTTATACTTCTTAGATATTTCATCAGAGAGCCAGGCTGAGTCAAACTTTTATTCCATGTGCTGAAATCTCCCATTAAAGAATAATGCTTTAATATATTATCTAATAATTTATTTGACCTTTTTTAATCCCTGACACACCTGTAAATTTGGCAAAACATGCTCTCACTCCTCATTTCCAAGGCTTTGCCTCTACCCCAGCACCAACTGTTGTCCATTCTCTCTGGCACAATGGTCCTAATCTTTCAAATAAAAAAGAAGTGAGAAAATATAGAAGGTCAAAGGTCAATAGAGACTATCAAGAAATAGATGAAAGAACCACTATGCCCCCCGTCTTTTACCCAAAGAGGTAAAAGTCATTTACTTGTCCAAGGACAGACATATATCAAGTGGCAGAGTTGGGATTTCTATTCAGGACCTCTCTGTCTGGATCCAAATCCAATGCTTTCTTCCACCATGTTCCGCAGACTCTCCTTTATAATATCCCAGAGAGAAAATGTATCCGGTGTTCGTTTAACACCAAGGAGACTAAGAGATGGACAGGAGATAAAGTTGGCGTGAAAATTAAAGTGTCTGGATTCCTATTTGCTCTACTTCAGAATTTTGGAAATATAAAATAACTTTATGGTGATTTAAACTTAGGAAAAGCTGAATGGGGTTAGCAGCAAAAAATCTAGTCTGGGAATTAGGAAGACCAGATCTTAAATCCCACTTCTGCCGTATGTTGGTTGTGTGACTCCAGACAAGTCATTCAATTTTTCTGTGTTCCAGGCAAATCTTTAAGTTGCTAAGGAAGTGTCAATACACATTGATTAACAGGTATTTCAGCTCTATTACCAATGAAATCACAGGTCCCATCCAAAAAAATCATAATTTATAGGTCCTGGTACAATTACTTAGCATAGACTAAATAACAGTTGATACTTGATGACTCTCAAAGAATTTTGATTTCTTGCGTCAGATAACTGGGGGAGAAATGGGAGTAGTGGAAGAGAGGTCATGCTTTTGGCAGAACATTAGGATTTTTTTTAAAACAATGAATAGTAATTTTTAAAAGGTCAGCTAGGATCACCAGGACTGGATTCAGGAAGACTCATGTTCCTGAGTTGCAATCCAACCTCAGACACAAAATAGCTGTGTGATCCTGAAAATGTCACTTAACTCTGTTTGCCTCAGTTTCTTGTCCGTAAAATGAGCTAGAGAAGGAATTGGCAAACCACTCCAGTGTCTTTGCCAAAACCCCACATGGGGTCACAAAATGTCAGATATAACTGAACAACAATTTTTTAAAAACCTGATTTACAAGACGGTTGCTGATTTTACTTTCTGTTTCAAGAGTACTGGCCACCAAGTGTGCTCTCAGAAATATAAACAGCATCAAAATCAACTAACACTTAGAAATACTTGTTGACTTATTCTTGATTGGGAGAAACAGCATGGTATAATGGAAAGGAACAGGGAGCTTTTGTCCGGACTCTGAAATTAGGTAACCATGAGTAAGTCATATGCCTTCTCTGAACCTCATGTTCTTCTGGAATAAAATTAGGGAGTTCGGTTTGATGCTTTTTCAGAGTACTTTAATGTCTCATATTTTAACCTGTTCTGTCCCTTCCCAATTCATTCCATGGTAGCCCAGCCCATTGTGTTCTGCTGTATTCTCATTTGGCCTAGAGCACAGGGCACTGGACTCAGAGTCAAGAAGTTCTGGGTTCAATTCCCACCACAGATGCTAGCTAGTTTGAACCTAGACATGTAACTTTACTTTGCTGTACCTCAATTTTCTTCATCTTTAAAGTGAAAGAGCTGGACTCATTGGCCTCTAAGATCCCTTAAAATCTATGATTATATTCTATTCCATTATACCCAACCATGTTCTTGAAAGTATTTGCAGATAATGCAGTATCATCGCTGCCTTTTAGCCTCTAGTGCTGGATCCAATGGGATGTCCTCCCCACTCTCCTGAAAAGGTAAGTGAACTGTACATCTAGTCTTTGTCCCCTGCTCCTTCCCTCCCCAGCTCCCCCTAATCTGGGGAAATAATCCAATGTCATGGCTCTCTTGAAGATATGCCCTTGTAAAATTCATCTCCAAAAAGCTGTTCTCAGCTATGAATACAAGTCCCACATACTGAGCAACATCCATCCATCCAGCTGATGCCATACTGAGAATGTTAAAGGTACTGAGCACCCCGCTGCTCATTTTGACCAAAGCAGCCTTGAAAACAGAGACTTGTCCTGAAATTGGCTAATAGCAGCTGCTGTTTCTATATATCCAGGGCGATGCTGAATGATTCCGATTAGAATCAAAATTCCTCCCCTCTCTCCTCCACCCACCCTTGGATCTGAGGAGATCCATTCAGAAGGAGTGAGGTAGAGCACACCACAATGTGCCGGGTCCATCTGTTGGCAGCAGTATGATGCAAACAGCTTTGTAAGTTCTATTTTCAATGAAATATCACAGAACAGCTTGTCCCAATGATATTTCTAAAGCATGCCTGCAAGCCGCCTACTGGGAAACCCAATGAAGAAGGCAAGGGAGGAGAGCAAGGAATACACAGAGTCAAAGGACAGAGAAAGGAGAGGAGAATGAAAGCAGGGGGAAGAGATTCAAGATTATACACCCCCAACTGTATATGTATAAATGCCCACATTTCATAGAAATATATGTACAAATACATACATTTCATGAAAATATATGTATACACTGCATACCTTATAAATTTTGTTTAAAACTCATTTTTATTTATTCTTCATATACACATTTGTTATTAGAGATCTAATCTGAGGCTTTCCCATATATACATAATTTGAGGGTTTTCTTCTCTATAAACCATTGTTTTCACTGGTACTTTAAATTTCCCATTTCTTGTATTTTCTTACTAAATAGAAGATATAACATTAATATGATAACAATAACATATTTATATACATATATACAAAATACATATATACATAGGTATACATACATACATATATATACATATATGTAGACAAAATATAAGCATGACACAGGACCACAAATTCAGAACTGGGAACTTTAATGTCATTGGTTAAGGAATTCCTTAAAGAAAGGAAACCTCAAATTGGCACAGAAATAAAGAAATAGGAAATATTGGAGAAAAAATAATAATTAAAAATTTGGAGAGAATTTCTTTCTTATCTTTTTTTTTCTTTTGGTCCAAATCTGTAGTTTCACTGGTATGGAGGATTTCCAAGGCAGAAACTCCCTCAATCAATGCAGATCTACAAAGATTCCACATTCACCTTGGGTGTCAAGACATAGAATGACTAGCCCAGATCCACACACTTCATATGTATCAGAGGTGGTATTTGAACTCATGTCTTCCATGACTCTGAAGCTGGTTCTCTATGCACTAGACCAATTACAACTTACCTTCATAATTAGTAGTTTTATAATATTGTGAAAATTTTTTTTTAAAGTTTCCCACATCTTTTTACATAGGCATAAATCCCTTTCTTCCCAATTACCCAGGGAGCTTGAAATGAAGCCTTGGCGCTTCGCAGATTCGAGTTTTCTCCCCTATAAATTCAAGAGGATGGAATGTATGACCCTCTAAGACATAAGTTCTGATGGTCTTATCTTTTCATAGTATGTTGATTTGAATACTCAACAATAATGGAGGCTGTCCTTATATACACATACATATATGGGGCCGGGGCACAGACTCAGGTGCTCATGTCTGGACACTTACCTGAGGTCGTATCACTTTGACAATATTTTTCAGAGCGGTGTCAGGAGATGGAGGCGAGCAATCAGGTGTGGGGCCTGTTGAGCTGTTTCTATGGTTACCGCTTCCTGGAGGCGTAATTGCTACCTGAGATGCATTATCTGTAAATAAAAATAGAATGGCCAGGAACTTAATGACTTCACTTACTTTCTAACGTCCAGGATGATTTCAAGGATGGAAATTCAGATTTCAGTTGTACACTTGTCATCTTTGAAGCCATAAAATGAGGGATGTCTGAATCCCTGAATGGAGGGCTTCACCAACAATGTATTAGATATTTTGTTCCAATAGTAGTTGATAAATGTCTATCCCCTTATGGTATAGTTCTGAGAGCCTAAGGGGAGTGAGAGCTGAATCATGATCTTCTCATTCAAAATAACTGCAAATACCCCAGGGCTGATATGGATGATAGAACCTAATTGCCTAAAAGATGCAGACCCATTGATTAGAGAATGGCCCAGCAATTTCTAGTACATGAATACACGAGGAAAGAAGAATAAGATAATTTCAGAGATCTTGGGGGAATATTTTGTGAACAGAAAAAGAGCAAAGTAAGCAGTTCCAGAAAATTTGTTCACATCATGCTATCAGCAATGTAAACCATAAAATAACCAAAATATAAACCAAAACACAACAGTAAACACCATAAAATTATAAATGTCTGGCCTCCGGGGAAGACTGGAGAAAATGTACTTCTTTCCATTCTTTTCAAAACAGAGGGTGGGGGAATGGGCTAGGGGATAGGCTATCACATCTACTGTTATAAGCCATGGATGTGCTGGCTGTATCTTTTCCTCTTTATTTTTAATGTGTTCATTCCAAGACAAGGATGGCTGAGTAGGTGAGGTAGGAGGGGTTTATTTAGAAACAAATAACATGTTAAAATTGAATTATCAAAAAACGTGCCATGCAACTAGGGTATAGTGGCTAGAGGACCAGCAAAAGTTAGGTTTAAGTCCAGTCTCTGATACCCACAAGTTGTAGGATCCTGGAAAGTCCCTTAATGACTCTATTATCTACCACCTTTAACTCTATAAGTTAAAAAAAAAAATAAAAGATGCTACACAGGCAGAAGGAGTTTCCTTATCCAGGTGGTATCTATGTCCATCACAGACCTAGTTCCTATCCCCTATCAATAAAATAATTTTTCAAAGATATTTCAACCTGCCTTTTGTTTCATTGATTTGTGGCATGCTTTAAAATGAGTTATCTCTTCATTTCTCAGATGATTTTTTTAAAGCCAGACTAGTAAATTCCATCTGTGTAGGGAACTCACAGAGTAGAAACTCCTTCTACCTGGACATATCAGTTGCTTCCTTTGACTTGTGTTCTTAGACACTGGATGGATCCCTGAGTCAAGAAGAGCCTGGTATAATAACTGTAGCTCACTTTAATATATTAACTTAAGGATTACCACAAGAACCAGCCTCAAAGCAATCCTGAAAGGTAGTGAGTACAAGTATTATTGTTATCATTAATACTAATAATTTACAGAGGAGCAGTAGAGGTTCAGAAAAGTAGTAACTCGTCCAGTATCACACAGCTAATGACCCTTAATAAAGTGTGGTGACATAGTAAGTAAGATGAGTCCTGGGTCTGGGAGCATCATAAGAGGATACAAAGCTCAGCTTCTACCCACTTGGCCTTGTCTGAGTCTATCAGTCTTGGGGCCACAATTCCCCAATTTACAAAACAAGGTAGTTTAAGATGCCATTTAAGGTCCTTTCCGACTCTGCAAGCTCGGCATGTAATATAAATCTTTGGGTGCCGTAACCAGCAATCTTCCCATTACATTCTCATGTGTGGATGACAGGACTTATGTGAACTCACCTGTCATCCCTCGTGCTATTTCATTTTGGTAAGATCACATAATCCCTCAAATGTAAGAGGCAACTAGATGCTGAAGCAGAAGGAGTGCTAGATCTGGAGCCTCGAAGACTTGAGTTTAAATGCCACTTCAGAAACAGGGATGTGATGCTTGTTAAATCAGGTAGTCTCTACCTCAACATCCTTATTATAAATAAGGAGTAAGAAAAACAGAATCAACAAGCTGCACATCCCCAAGTTGTGATAATCAAATGAGACATTTGTTCATCTTAAAGTGCTATGTAAATGTAGTTATTTTATTATTGTTATATGTCTTTTCAAAGTGGTTTTTCAAAGTTTTCTTGAGCAACAAGAAATAATAAAAATGAATGTCGAAAAAAGTGACAATTTTAGCAGGTTGTGGTGGAATGCAGATAGCCACTGAGAACATTACTATCACCTGAGATAACATGTCCCATTATGGGCAAAGGACTCAATAAATTTACTCACATCAAGGCAAGCTTGGACTTCTAACAGTGACAGCTACAATGTCCAAAACTCTCTCCTCTCAACAAACCTTCGAGGTAGGTACTACAAGTATTACTATCCTCATTTTAAAGATGAGAGATCTGAAGCTCAGAGAGGTTGTGATTTGTCCATAGTTACATAGACAGCAAATATTAGAATAGGTCTGCTAATTTTGAGTTCTATTTTCTTTTCATTCTACCTAACTGTTTCTACATATGCTTCGTAGATCATGCAACTGTTGATTGGCCAAATCAGCGGGGTGTTATGTATTATTCATTTAAGTTATATTAAAGCCTCAGCATGCAAACTATTCAAACTTGGAAAGTTGACAACACTTCAGAGAGGACAGAAAAATATTCTCTAAATATCTGCTTCTCAATTATGGAGTAGTTAGAAATTCTTTAGCTAAAATTCTACAGGAATGCTTCTTAGCGTCTTAAGACCATGGATGTTTGAAACCTGAATTTCCATCTGTGTGTAATTCATTAATAATAATTAACACTTTTTAAAGTGAAAATGAGTGACCACCCATTGCAAAATGGTTAAACAACCTGCAACACTGTGGAGTAGGAAGAGTACAGAGTTTTGAATGAAAGGATCTGAGGTCAAATCTTGATTTTGCCACTTATCACTAGCATAATTTCAGACAAGTTGTTTAATCTCTTTGGGTGTCAGCTTCCTCATCAGGGAAATGAGAAGTTGGATTAAATTGCCTCTGAGGCCAACTCCATCACCATACCCATGAATGTAAGATCTAATCACCTTCTTCCTTTTATTTTTTAATTAATTAATTTATTTTTAATTTTTTTATATAAGTTTTCAACATTCATTTCCACAAAATTTTAAGCTCCAAATTTTCTCTCCATCTCTCCCCTCCCTCCACCCCAAAATGCCTTGCATTCTGATTGCCCCTTCCACCAATGTGCTCTCCCTACTAACACCCCTCGCTTCCCTTATCCCCATCTTCTCTCTTGTCCTGTAGGGGAAGATTCATTTCTATACCCCATTACCTGTATTTCTTATTTCCCAGTTATATGCAAAAAACAATTGTCAACGTTGTTCCTAAAACCTTAAGCTCCAACTTCTCTTCCTTACTTCTTCCCTACCCATCCACACTGAGAAGGCAAGCAATTCAACATAGGCTCTATATGTGTAGTTTTGCAAATGACTTCCATAATAGTTATATTCTGTAAGACTCACTACATTTCCCTCTATCCTATTCTGCCCCCTCATTTCTTCTATTCTCTCTTTTGACCTTGTCCCTTCCTAAGTGTGTTTACTTCTAATTTCTCCCTCCTCCTATTTGCCCTCCTTTCCATCATCACCCACATCCAGCTTAGCCCCATCTCCTCTACTTTCCTGTAGTGTAAGATAGATTTTCATACCAAATTGAATGTGCATGTTATTCCTTCCTTGAGCCAAATGTGATGAGAGTAAGCTTCATTTTTTTCCCTCTCTCCTCCCCTCTTTCCCCCTCTATTGGAAAAGCTTTTTCTTGCCTCTTCTATGAGAGATAATTTGGCCCACTCCATTTCTCTCTTTCTCCTTCCAACTCACCCTGTGCTCTGTCTCTCTGTCTCTCTCTTCCACTCTCTCTCTCTATGTGTGTGTGTGTGTGTGTGTTTATAATCCCTCTAACTACTCAGATATTGAGGAAAGTTTCAAGGGTTACCAATATAATCTTTTCATATAGGAATGTAAAGAGTTTAACTTTAGTAAGCCCCTTGTGATTTTTCTTTCCTGTTTACTTTTTCATGTTTCTCTTCATTCTTTTGTATGAAAGTCAAATTTTCTTTTCAGCTCTGGTCTTTTCCACAAGAATGCTTGAAAATCCTTTATTTCATTGAATGACCATTTTCTCCACCTGAAGTAATATACTCAGTTTTCCTGGGTAGGTGATTCTTGGTTTTAATCCTAGTTACTTTTACTTCTAGATTATCATATTCCATGTCCTTTGCTCCCTTAGTGTAGAAAATGCTAGATCTTGTGTTACCCTGATTGTATTTCCACAATACTTGAATTGTTTCTTTCTAGCTGCTTGCAATATTTTCTCCTTGACCTGGGAACTCTGGAATTTGGCCACCATATTCCTAGGAGTTTCTCTTTTTGGATGTCTTTCAGGAGGTGATCTGTGGATTCTTTCAATATTTATTTTGCCCTCTGGTTCTAGAATCTCAGGGCAGTTTTCCTTGATAATTTCATGAAAGATGATGTCTAGGCTCATTTTTTGATCATGGCTTTCAGGTAGTTGCATAATTTTTAAATTGTCTCTCCTGGATCTATTTTCCAGGTCAGTTGTTTTTCCAATGAGATATTTCACATTATCTTCCATTTTTTCATTCTTTTGGTTTTGTTTTGTGATTTCTTGGTTTCTCATAAAGTCATTAGCTTTCATCTGTTCCATTCTAATTTTTTAAAGAACTATTTTCTTCAGCGAGCTTTTGAAACTTCTTTTCCATTTGGCTAATTCTGCTTTTTAAAGCATTCTTCTCCTCATTGACTTTTTGGACCTCTTTTTCCAACTGAGTTAGCCTATTTTTAAAAGTGTTATTTTCTTCAGCATTTTTTGAGTCTCTTTTAGCAAGGTGTTGACCAGCTTTTAGAGCTCTTCCATGGCTTGTGCCCATCTCATATTTATTTTGGAGGTACTAGATGCAGAAGCCTTGACTTCCTCTAACAGTATGCAATGTTCTTCCTCATCCAAAAGGATGGAAGAAAATACCTGTTCACTAAGAAAGTAACCTTCTATAGTCTTATTGTTTTCCCCCTTTTGGGGTATTTTTCCAACCAGTTACTTGACGTTTGGGTCCTTTGTCAAGAGTAGGCTATACTCTGGGGACCTATCAGTTCTCAGTTCCTCCAAGGTGGCACAATCAAGGAAGAGGAGTTTACTCCCTGGCCAGGCTTGTGGCTGAGATTCAGATCAGCTGCTCTGTTCTCCCAGGGGCTTTAGGCAGGGGCAGGGCCATCACTCAGGGCTGAGGTTCAGATCAGATGCTCAATTCCCTCAGGAGTTTTAGGTGGGGGTGGGGCCACCACTCAGGGCTGAAAGTCAGATCAGCTGCTCAATTCTCCCAGGGGCTTTATGCTGAGCACTCCAACAATGGAACAATGGACACTGGTGGCTGCCTGGAGCTGGGATTAGGGGAGGACTCTGCTTCCTTGTCACAGAGGTGAAAAAGCCCTCTCATAGACCTTTGAAACTGACTCTAGCATTTGTGGATTGGGGGATTTGGGAACTTCTGCTGCTTCCAGGGATTCCAGCCCTGTTCCTCCTGGCACCACGTGGCCAAGGCAGGGCTCTGCATCTGGTGTGACAGACCTTTCCCGTCAGCCTTCCAGGTCACAGAAATCTCCTTCACTCCATCGTTCTGTGGCTTCCGCTGCTTTAGAATTTGTTGAGAGTCTTTCGTTACAGGTATTTTATGGGCTGTGGGGGAAGAGCTAGAGTATATGCATCTTTCTACTCCATCATCTTCACTCTGCCCCCTCACCTCCTTCCTTTTAGTTGGAGAGGCAGGAGCAGAGAGCTGCAGGAGGCTGTACTTATCATTACACGTTTGCCATACTGATTGCCTTTGCTAAACTATCTGTCTTTGTTAAAGGGAAAGGCTCAATAGACTGGAAGTGGCTGTAAATGATAAGGTGTATATGTGGAAATGATTGTGATGGAAAAACAAAAGTGAATTGATAAAACTTTAAATAAATAAAAATATCTAGCTGGTTGAGCCAGTGATAATATTTGGTGCAATGATGATCAAATTTGTACATTCAAAGAATTTTGAACCTACATAATCCATCCTCTTGAACGATATGTGATTCCCTTTTCCAAAGTCTGTGACAGTCAACCAGGCTCTGCTTGAATACCTTCAGTGACCCAAAACTTATTACCTCCCAAGCCATTCAATTCCACTTTTGGCCAGTTCTCATCCTTAGCAATTTCTTCCATATATCAAGCTGAAATACATTTCTCTGTGACTTTCTTCCCTTCATCCTAGTTGTGCCCTCTGGGACTGAACAGAATAAGGCTAATCCCTCTTCTCTATGACAGCCTGTCAAATGTCTGAAGTCAGTGATAACTTGCAACTCTAAAGGGGCAAGAAGGGGCATCTTACTTCATTCTACTCTTCATCCACAGCCTGTACTTGGACTAAAATCTGCTATTTTGTAAAGAGAAATACTGGTTATAGCTAGGTTATAGCTTCTGAGAGCATTGGGATGAATTTCCATAAACCCAACTAAGGAAAAAAATGAAAATCTCACATTATTGGAATTACAAGGCATACATTCAAAACAGTTATAATAGCTTGCTTTTTTTGCAAAACATATTGCCATGTTAGTCACATTGTGAAAGAAAATACACACAAAATAACCTCAAGAAAAAATTTAAAAAGTATAGTTCAATCTGCATTCAGGCTCCATCAATACTTTCTCTGGGGATGGATAGCATTTTTCATCATAAGTCCTTCAGAAGTATCATAGACCCACTGTATTGCTAAAAATTATAACTTGCATTTGTAAGGAACTTATAGCTTTGCAAAGCACTTTACACACATTATCTCATTTGATCTTCACCCACAGCCCTCTGAGGCAGTTGCTATTATTATCCCCATTTTACACAAGGATACTGGAGCAAAGAGATTAAGTTGCTTGTCCAGAATCACATAGCTAATAAATATCTAAGGCAGGATTTGGACTCAAATCTTCTTGACTTCAAATGGAACATTCTATTGACTATACTTCTAGCTAAATAGTAGTAAATGCAGCATACCACACCAATGGATGGAGCAGGGGTTAACTGCTATGCAAGTTTGGAACAGGGAAAGATCTCTAAGCACTAGAACAGGTTACCAGAGGGAAAGGCATTTGAGCTGTGCCTTGAAGGATATGTAGAATTCGGAGAGGTAGAAGCTAGGAGTCATTCCAGATGGGAAAGGAATCATAAGCAAAAGTGGGAAGAAAAGCCAATACATTCCAGGGGCATTATGAAGACTTATGTGTGGAAGTTTAGTTGGAAAGAAGTGACAATCATTTGTGGTTTAATGTGAATGCAATGGAATACAATCAAGACATCTGAGCAGTTTGATAAAAGAAAGGAAAAACCAATGACTCTATCATTAAATTGAACTCGTAGTTCGGAAACTCCACATCCATTATGCATGAGATCATACACTTAGAGGTAGAAGGGACATTAAAAGTCATCTAGGCCAACCAGACCATTTTACAGATGAGGAAACTGAGTTCCAGAGAAGTGGTGGACTTACTTGCCCAAGGTCACACAGATAGTAAGCAGAGGAACTAGTATTTGAATTATCATCTTGTGACTTTGAGCCCAGTGTTCTTTCTATGGTACCACTCTGCCTGAGATAAATTATAGGAAATTGACTGAGGCACACACTGAGACTGAGTGCCTTGCCTGAAGTCATGAAGCTAAGCAAGGATCTAAGACATGAAATCAAGTTTTCTGGACACCTAAATCCAGCAGTACTCCAGGTACTCCATCACTCCACTTCATGACAACAGTCATGGAATAAAAGAAGATTCACATGGGGTATGATGTGTTCAGTGAGTTGGAAAGAGAAGCTTCTCCAGGAAGGAGTCCAGTTGAAAGGCTTTCTGAATGATCTAATGGGTGTAAGGTTTCATATCTGTTCCTTTTGTAGGATGATAAGATCACATATTTAGAGGTGGAAGGGACCTCAGAGACAATCTAGTCTATCACCCCTTCTTGTGTATACCAATAAGATGAAATTCATAGATGGTGAGTGACTTACCAAAGACCACCAAAGTCAACCAGTGACTGAGCCCAGGTTCAAACCAAGGTCCTCTGCCTCCAAATTGAGCATACTTTCCACCATACCCTGCTTTCTCAATCTGTATAAGCATTTTAAAGGATCATGAATTTAGAGCTGAAAAGAGGCTTGGACACTCATTGGTCCAACTTCTTCATTTTACAGAGTAGTAAACTGAGGTACCAAAAAAGTAAGTGATTGCCCAGGATCACTCAGATAGTAATGTAGCAAAACTGGATTTTGAACTCTACATCAAGGTTCTTGGTTAGTTTTTCAATTTTCTTTTCAGTTTGAGTCTGTGCATAGATTCAGAAAACAGAACACCAACAAGAGATAATGAAATTATTGACTTTATCTGTATATATTATATGAGTCATTGCTAAGGTGACCAAGTATTGTTTTGCATATTTTTCCAATGCCCTACTGCCACCAGTAATTCAAAGAGGACCAGTACTGAAAAGATAATTCATGATTATATGCTGATCTGACCTCTTGCCATTTATGAATTCTTTATGGTGGATATCTTTTCCCACAGATGACTACCATCATGATTTTTCTTTCTTTCTCTTTTGTTTCCTCCAAAATTCAGAAGGTCCTAGGGATGTTCCCTGCAAGTGATTTATAAAGGGGGGAAGGTGAGGAGTAGAAGATGTTTCTATGTGTATTGTGGTTGCTTCAGGTTTAACTATATACCTCCTGACCTCTGGATCACATTTCAAGGCTAATTACTATTTTATATGTTCTTCTAAATTAGCTTATATATAGTAAAATAGAGCCAGATTAGGAGTCAGAAAAACTGAGTTCTGTAGAATACAATAGAAAGAATTTTAGGTATAAAGTTAGAGGACCAGGATTCAGATGGAGGCTTTACTATATACCTCCTATTTGGTCTTTCAAGAGCCACTTCACCCCTCTCTAGACCTCAGTTTCTTTAAATGTAAAATGAAGGGGTTGGATTAGAGGGCCTTTCAAGTCCCTTCCTCTTCTAAATCTCTGACTCTAACAATAAATGTACTTAAGCAAGTTGACTGATTCACTTCTCTGGGTCTCAATTGTTCTCATCTGTCAAGTCTGGAAGAAAGGAGTGTTTAGGTGGAGAAAACTGACTTCATTTTAGGTACACTGAGTTTTAAGATTCACTTTGAAATGAGCAAGTGGAAAGTGGTGATATGGGACTTGTGAGGGACCTGGGCTGGATGTAGAGAACTGGAAACATGCATGGAGATGATCATTAAAACCTTTGGAGCCTATGAGGTTACCAAGAACAATCGCTCATTTTTACACATTACATCTTCATTTCTGAATTTATCTATCTCCCCTCCCATATCCAGCAAGCCCTCTCTTGTAACAACAAAGAAAAGAGAAAAACAGAGAGAAATTATTTAATTGCTTTGAATTAAGCCAAACTAATCAAGACATCACATGGGCATGGTACAATCGCACCCTTTTTCCTAGCAGTGTCTTCTATTAGGTGTGGATTCTAAGTAATTTGGGGGCAGAATAAGGTCATATATCCATATACTTCCCAAGAATATATCAGAAAGACAGAGAAGCAGGCACAGCTAGACCAGCTTCTGGAGTAGAGAATGAAAGGCAAAGGAGTCCAAAAGGGCAACGACATCTGCCCTAAAATAAGGTAGGAAAACCATTAAGGGTTACAAGAGAAGAGAAACACACTAAGCAGGATCTTAAACAAGAAATGGGAGAAAATGAAGAAAATGGGCATGAGGTGTTTGTTAAGGATGATGAAGAGGGAATGTATTTTAAAAAACAGGTAAAATCAACGGGAATGAATAATAGGGAATGCAAAAATCTAGTATGGATGAAATGCTTTTTGGAGACAGGGTAGTCTTGACTCAGAAGAAGAAAGGAAAAAGTAGGACAGGAGAGAGTATACATGGGAAATGATTAAAGGAAAGAGCAGAGTGAATGATTATAAGAATCACCTCCCACAGAAGTCAACCAGGTATAGGAGAAGAATGCAGAAATGAGGAAGTAGACAGGCTGAGACAGTCCCAGGAAGTCCTACCAGTAAACAAGCCCTGTCTGCCATTCCAAATCAACCAGGGAAACAACTGTTCCCCAGTGGGGAGATGGGCATCCCTACACATCTCTAGACAATTCACAGAAGCCGCATCCACACCTTCTAGCAGTAACTTGCAGAAGCTTTATCTTATATGACCCAACAAGGGGATCAAAGTTCTTAGTAATATTCAGTTCAATTCAATTCAACAAATGCTCACACTAGAAGGAGCAGGCATAGACACAAAGATTCATTCACTCCCTCCCTCCAGGTATTTTCAAACATCTACAAAGAGTCAGAATTTTTGTTGAGTTCCAATGATAGAAAAGCAAAAACCAATAGTGTCTATCTTCAGGGAGTTCGCATCATACTGGACAAGGGGGTAGGTATAGAACACAGACTCAGGGAAATAAAAATAAGGCTATTTGAGGAGGGAAAGGTGACAAATAATTGGGAGAAGGAGGAAAAGGCTTTGGTAGGAAAGGGCATGGAGAATGACCCTGAAAGAATGACAGGATTCTGAGAGGTAAAGGTAAAAGAACACATTAGACACATGAGGGGAAATATGTGTAAAGGCACAGAAATGAGAGATTCACAGTTTTTAGGCCAGTTTGGCAGGAGACAGATAGCTGGGGCAATGGGTAGACATCTGGACCTGGAGTTTGGAAGACTCAAGTTCAAACCCGGACTTCCACTTACTAGCTGGGGGACCCTGGCCATGTCCCTTAAACCTGTGTGGCTCAGTTTCTTCATCTGTAAAATGAGCTGAAAAGGGAAATGACAAACCAATGCCAAGAAAACTCCAGATACAATCATGAAGTGAGCCGTGACTGAAATGACTGGACAACAAAAATGTATATATGTGTGTATATGTAAGCATCTAGGTTGATAAAAGCATCTATAAACCAATAATACATATACATATATGCATATGTATCTATCTATATGTATGTATCTTCAACAGCATGGATATATTCTTTCCATTATGTATATATGTGTGTGTATGCATATACATATATACCTATGTGTGTATGTATGTATACATACATGAATATATGTCTGTGTGTATATGAGAGAGAGAGAGAGTTTGCTTATAGATGCTTAGCAAGTTGTCTCCCTAAAGTATGGACTTCCTGGGAGAAGAGACTGACTTGGGACATTTTCTCTACCATGAGCACTTTGTGTCTGGCACATACCAGACACTTACTAAGTGCTTCTTGAGTGGCTCTGGGATCCTTTCCACCTCTATGTCTAGGACCCTATAACTTTCTGACTGTGACTTTGCAGGGCTGGGAGAAAACCCAATCATCAGAGTTTAAGTTCTTTAGTGCTTGATGACTCAGAATCCAAAGTTAGATGGTGAGGCCACCAAGAATTAGGTGTCTCAGGGAAAACACAGAGAACACAACTGGCAATGACCTGCCTATTATTGAAATGGATGACTACAGGTAGGAAAGCAAGTAAAACATGAAAGGGATGACAGGCTGAGAAAAAAGAGAGAGGGACCAAAAGTCACAATGATGGTTATTCACAGTTTCAATGGGACTGAGAAAACAGTAAAACTCAAAGGACAGGAAACTGAAGTCAGAAGAATTTCAGAAGTGGAAAATCCAAAGGAAAAAAAAGTCTGAAATAATGGTAAATGTCACTAAAATGTCACCATCCTTACAGATAGTAACAGATGAACACTGAAGCCCATCAGCAATGAATAGTGGGCACTCAGACATTGACCAAAACCAACAGCTTCCGTCTATGAATACAAATTGGTGAGGACAGAATGATTTACTGTAGAGTGATCTAGGGGCATTAGATAGTCCTTTAAGCTACCAGTACTGGCCCTGCCCATTACAAATGCCAGCTAAGTCAGTAAGCACAGGTCACCTGTGATCCCCAAACTGAGCGATCCTTGCAATTAGAGACATCACCTTCCTGTTACAGTTCCCTTGAGAGGCTATGTGGCACTATGGACAGAAAACCAAGCTCAGACTCAGAAAGATCTGGGTTCAAGTTTTGTCTCTAATCCTCACTCAGTGTTCCTCGGCAAGTCACCTAACTTCACAATACACCAGATAACTCTCTAAGACTCTTACTGATGGAGTAGGTACTGACTTACATTGGTGAAAGGAGTTTCTCCAGAGGGAATTCCCTATACCATTAAAAATTATAGTTTCATTAAAAGCAATTTTGTTCCTTTAGATCATGGGTTATGAATATGATAATTTATGGAATATCTCAATAACTGGTTGGAATGAAGGAAGGAAAACAGAGAAAGAAGGAAAGAAGAGAGAAGGAAAGAAGGAAGGGAGAAGGAAAGAAAGATGAGAAAAGGAAGGAAGGAAGGAAGGAAGGAAGGAAGGAAGGAAGGAAGGAAGGAAGGAAGGAAGGAAGGAAGGAAGGAAAGATGAATTTATTTAGGCTTACTATATGACAAGTACTAGCTATCCTAAATGATTTACAAATATTATCTCATAATAGTCCTGGGACGTAGGTACTATTAAGATCTATATTCTGAAGTTGAGGAAACTGAAGTTAAGCGACTTTACAAATGTCATACACCTAGTAAATATCTGTGGCTAAATTTGAACTCAGGTCTTCTTGACTTCAGAGTCCATACTGTATCCATGGCACTACTTAGTTGCAAAAAAGTCTGGGATATTAACATGGTGCCTGCTACCAGGGAGGCTGAGACTTCTTGAGCATGGGGGTTCTGAGTTGCAGAAGGGTTAAAGCTGATTAGGTTTCTGCATTAAGTCTAGAACCAATACAATGAGCCTTCAAGACTGGTACGCCACAAGTTTGCTTGGGGGAAGATGAACTGGCCCAGATCAGAAAGAAAGCTGGTTAAAGCACTCAGTCATCAGTATGATCAAACCTGTGAGTAGTCACTGCACTTCCAAGGTGAGGGAGACGGGAGATCCAATCCAGTCTCAAAATTAATAATAATGATAATAATAATTTTGTAAATGGAAAATAAATGGAAGAAACAGTTCCTCGGCAACAAAAAGTCAATTGCAATGGGAGTGGGGCAGTGGGAGGAACAGACATACAGGGAAGTAAAGGCACTTTCTTAACTAATCAACTTTTTAAAAAGTGGGAAACTATTTTTTGAAAAAAAAAATTGGAAACAAAATTCAGTTTCTTTTTACCTGAAAACAAAACCTTCTGAAATTTATTTTCTTGAGATGACATTCAATAATAATTTAATCTGTAAAAAAATAGGACATAGTCACTTGAAAATGCTATGACTCAAACCACCTTCTTATTCTGATGTCTCTGGTGACCAGCTATCTGGCTGTTTCCTGCAGCATTCTTATATTCCATCACCAGTAATCCATTAAGACCTTAGGTCATAATTTCACTTCACAAATTTTCCAGAGGAGTCATAGTTTTATATCTCTTGAGCTGAAAGAGACTTTAAAGAGTTCTAAAGTTCAGAATGATTGCTCAGAGTAAGTGATGAAAACCTAGGCATAAAAATTTCCAGCAAGGGTAAGAGGGCATGTCATAAAACACAAGACTAATCCTGATACCATAAATCATTTCTTCAGGTACACGGCCATCTAGACATGCACACAACTACAATAGCCCTGAGACAATAGAAGCTCAGACTCAAGTTCATTATGTCTACAGAGGACAAATTAATTTGACAGTACCTGAGAAAGGGACAATATGATTCAAGATAACCTCAAATATTTAGGGAAAAGATCCATCCAAAATAGAGTATCAAATTGGCAAAGACGATGAACGATGGAAATGTTGGTGTTCAATTGTTTTTGATTCTTTGTGACCCCATTTGGGGCTTCCTTAGCAAAGATACTGGAGTGATTTGCCATTTCTTCTTCAGCTTATTGTACATATGAGCAAACTGAGCCAAACAGGGTTAAGTGATCTGCCAAAGGTCACACAACTAATTTATGTCTCAGACTAGTCTCAGAAAGATGAGTCTTCCTGACTCCAGGCCCCGTACTCTACGCACTGTGTCACAGAGCTTCCCCCCAAAAAGATGGAAATAGAAAATGTTTAAGGAGTTGTGGGAAGAAAGTCAAGCTGAGAAGTCTCTATTAAGCATCTACTATGTTCAAGGCACTGTGTTAGTCACTGAGGATACAAAGAAAGGTAAAAGAGTCCCTGCCTTTGAGGAGCTCAAATTTTAATGCAAAAAACTAAGTAAAAAAAAATACACAGACCAGAAAAATGAGGATAATCTCAGAGGGAAAGAACTAGGAGTAAAAGAGACCAGAAATTGCTTCTTGCAGAAGGGGTAAATTTTGGTTGGAACCTAAAGGAAATAAGAAAAGGGAAATGGACAAAAGTTACATTACCAATGGAAATGTGAACTGGTCCTATCATTCTAGAAAAAATACCTAAGAAATTTAATGTATAGGGTATGCCCTTTGACCCAGAGAATGAATCACTGGGCTTATACCACAAGGAATTCAAGGACGGAAAGAAGGACCCCATAGACTGATCGAGCATTTGGAGTTTTTCTAAAGTTTTGTAAAAGCAAAGTAGGTGACAGAAGATTCAGAGACAGATAAACTGTGGCATATTAAGATAATGTAATATTATTTTGCTGTTTGAAACATCAAACACAAAGAATTCAGAGAAACATATGAAGAAATACATGAATCATTGCAAAGTGAAGAAAGAACTAGAAGAACAGTAATGTCAGTTAAAAATAACATTAAAAAGCATGTGAATTCAGATTAAAGGCAATAGCCACTTTTGAGTCCAGAGGACAGCTTGGGAATTACGCTTTCCTCCTCAAAGTCAAGGCATGTAGGTTAGATAGGGTGCTGGGCTTGGAGTCAAGAAGACTCATCTTCTTGAGTTAATATCTATCCTCAGAAACTTACTAGCTGCGTGATCCCTGGGCAAGTCACTTAACCTTGTTTGCCTCAGTTTCCTCATCAAAAAATGAGCTGGAGAAGGAAATGACAAACCACTTCAGTATCTTTGCCAAGAAAACCCCAGATGGGATCACAAAGAAACAGATTCAACTGAAATGAACACCAATCTCAAAGTCTTGTGATGGATGACAGGTAAGAAAGGTTACATGCTCCGTTAAAATTCACCACAGTGCTGGCTGGTTTTGCTAAAATATCACTTAATGATAAAGAAGGATTATGTATGGGTGCACATCAATGACTTTTGTGTAAACAACAAAGGCATTAATAAAAATTTAAAAATAAGTGGAGCTCATTAACGAAAACTTCAAGGGATAAAAGTCAAATAGCCTGTCAACAAGATGTGAAATGATCAGTTGTAAATAACCATAACCCTGAAAGATATGGAGTTCCTATTTGTGCATGAATTGAATAGAGCTGATGCTGCTTTTTTAAAAGAGCCTAACATAATACTTTGATGTATTAATAGAATAAAATAATAGTAAATTATCCTTATCTTTTATGTATAATAGCAAAGGTAGATAATGAATCATAGTGTGATGAAGGAGCTTATTATCTCCATTTTTCCTCTATTAATATATCTTCTTTGAAGGCCTTATGGGCAAGGATTCTATTTTTCTAAGATCAGGTAATTACTTTTTGGCTCATAAAGAGCCAGAATGGTTATTCTTTTAAAAACTTCACACAAAAGCTTTGCATAAGGAGCTCAGTACCAGTACCTAGGACAGTCACTCCAGATGGTCAATGAGTTGTGGGTTAGAATTGGACAGAGAGAGTAGAATGAATTGTTTTGGGGAAATCTTGCAATATTTTTAATGATACCAAGTTACTCTCTAGTGCAAAGACTCATCATTTAAATACGACTATTCCCCTGGAAAAATTTAGGATTGAAAACCTCAGAATATCACAGCTCATACAGAACCAAAGTTGCAAGGGTACCAAAAGGCCCCTGAAATGGTAGCCATGAGTACACCAAAGTATGCTTCCTATGATTTCTTATGCTTAAGAAATGGTTAAAGAGATATTCCCAAAGCAATGTGTGGTGAGAAAAGGAGGCATAGCCACCACTGTGTAAGAGTAAGGGGTAACAAATATATGGATCATCTGAGTGACCCATTGGCCCTCATGAATTATGAAACAAATAATGAATGAATAAACAAATAGAAGAAAAGACATATACAAATAGACAAAGTAAACAAACAGATCAATGAATTAGATTGAAGACTCCATTGGTTGGATCTTTGAAGTAAGAACATTAACAAAGGTTGTCCAGGGGAAAGTGGTATGCATGTGTTCTGAACTGTATAGATGGAGTGCCCACAAGGAAGGACTAATTGATGGGATTCATTTTGGTCAAATAATCATTGTAATAAAAAATCGCAGAAACATTAAAGAACGAACTACAGTAGGCATTTAATGCTCAGTTTTCATGGCATCTGAATTTGCAAATTCCATGTAGAGTCTAAGGGATCATTTGCTGACACTCACTGGTGAATCAGTAATGCTTGGGTAGAATAACAAGTTAGAAAGATTAGAAGCCTCCAGAGTGTTCAGAGTCTGATTTGCAAACTCCCTAGGATTCTATTTTCCACCCACTGATGACCATGTATCCTGATCTTAACCAAACTATTCTAGCTTTTCAACATGTTTTGAAGCATCTGTTAATGGAAGTTCCTTCCATGTCCTTTCCCACTCTTGCTCACTCCAAAGTTAAACCAGCATTATCAGGACCTTGAGAATAATATAGTTTATCATCCATACTTCCTTTAAATCTATAATCTTGTGGTCACATTGTAACATCAGATAAATAGTAGCTGACCAGAAAAAATGTTATTTTGGAAAAAAGTTTGATCAGCTCAACAAGGTGATGGAAAAGAAAAGAAAAATCTTGATACAATGTCAAAAAATGGGTCCACTCAACATGTATTCTAAAGATAGACTCATCTCTCTCTTCTGATTTCATTCAAGTACGAAATCTCAGCAAAGGTCAATATCAGCAGCTAGTCTCTTTTTCTGCTGAAATAACCACCAAGTCTCTGTTCATTTCACATCCACTCATCTCACGAAAACATAATCCTCGTCAGGAAGCATAAAAAGAGTTCGGCTCACTCGACGTGTTTCATTCTTTATTCATATGGGGGAAATGGAAATTGTTTCCCCCCATCATGCTTATGTATTATTCAGCTGCTCCACCAACATGATTATTCATTAAATTTGCATCAGAAGGAAAGTGAGACTTCAAGGCAAATTTAGACTTTTCTGAGAAGCTATGTATGTGGCTCTCTTCAACAGAACACAAGTGTCTCAGCTAAGACCTTTGTTCATCTATTGTCATTCAACTCATGATGGAAGGTGAGTAGGTAAAACTTGTTTTCACAAATAATATGCATGAAATGATGATGATGATGACTAAGAGAATGTAGTTGTTCTGTAACCACACTCATATGTTATGCAAGTGAACCTGTCCATAATATTGCATGGAACTAATGGTTTTAGTGAATACGTTTCTGAATTCTAAGAAAAGTGAAAATTTTTAACTAACAATGTAGGGAGACATTGGATTGAAGTCACTACAGCCACCAGGGACCTGCAATTATTTTGATTACCATGATTACCTGACCCAACTGGGTCCCACCAATTAGCCTTACTCCACTATTATCTTCTGAAAACAAATTGTCCTAGAAATCCTGCTGTATCCCAGCAGGATTTTAAATAAAACTTGGATGGTGGCTATTATAAAACTTTGAATCTTGTAAAGAAAATACTTTAGGCAGAAAAAATTCACCTGAATAAATTCTGAAAATTGGAAATAATATCATAGAGCAATGGAATTTGAGAGATGAAAGACACCTAAATAAACATCTAATCCTAGGCACATTATTTTATGGTTATCACTGTACAATCATATTTCTGTATTATTATGTTTTTCTCACTTTTCTTCATTATTCTTATTTTTAAACAGAAAGCATGATGCATGATATGGCAGAGAGAGTCTTGGGCTTAGTCAGGAAGGCCTGGGTTCAAACATCACCTTTGCTCCTTACTGCTATGGTTCAGGCAACTGGCTAAGACTTATTTAGTAATTTAACTGCTAATCAACACATTGCAGAATGAGGTGGTAGAGAGAATTCTCCACACACAAAATCATATATCACTCAAATTTTTTATCAGTCTCATCATCATCTACTCATTCTGCTCACCTAATTCTATTTAGAATTTATTATGAGTAGTAATTAAATAATTAATTAGGAATAGTAATTAAATAGTTCAAAGGCAAATGTTTATCTTCTTAGTTTTATTGCTAGGGTTTTCTTGGAGGACTATTGCACAAATTAATAAAATCATCCTATTACCCTATCAGTCTCATCTTTTGATTTAGTGCAGACAATAATGGCTTAGGAATAAATCTCTATCCATGGTGCTGATGTCTTTATTAATCAATCATTTGGCATTTATTATGTACTTACTATGTGCCAGAGATTGTGCTGGAAGTACAAGAAAGACAAAAGACAGTTTCTGCCCCAGAGATGCTTACAGTGTAATGAGGAAGATAAAATGTAAGCAACTATGTACAAATAATTTTACAGAATGACCCAGAGGTAATCAACAGAGGTTAAGGGGCTAAGATTAAAGCAGACTAGGGAAGGCTTCTTACAGAAAGTGAGACTTAGTTGAGACTTGAAGGAAGCTAATGAAGCTGCCAGGAGAAATGTTGGAGGGGCTATGGAAAGAAAAGCACACTAAGGAATTCTTGGTGGAGATATAAATTGGTCCTACCATTCTGGAAAGCAACTTGGATTTATGTTAAGAGAAAATAAAATGTCCATAGTCTTTGAACCAGAGATTCCACTGGTAGTTATACAACCTCCAAAGAGGTAATTTATGTACACCAAAATTTTGATAGCAGCACAATTTGTGATAGTAAAATATTGAGGAGGAGGAGGAGTACATATCCGTTGGCTGGGGAATAGCTCAACAAATTGTGTTGTATAATTTTAATGGAATATTACTGAACTATAAGAAAGATGAATATGAAAAATACTAAGAAGCATGGGAAGATATATATGAAATGATGCAAAGTAAACAGCTAGCTGGGCAGCTAGGTGTGCAGCGGATAGAGTACTGGACCCAGAATCAGGAAGATTCATCTTCCTGAGTTCAAATCTGGTATCAGACACTTACTAGCTATGTGATCCTGGACAAGTCACTTACCTCTGTCTGCCTCAGTTTGCTCTTCTGTAAAATGAGCTAGAAAATGAAATGACAAATGCCAGTATCTTTGCCAGGAAAATCCTAAATAGGTCATGAATAAGATTGTCCTCAATGAGCTTACGTAACTTCTACTATGGGGAAAGGAAAACAACATACATATATTACTAAGTACAAAATAAATCTAAAGTATTTTTTAGGATATACACTAACCATTGGGTAAATCTTTTTCAAAGCGTCCTGTAGTGGATGACACTTTTCCTGAGCCTTAAGGCAACAAAGATTTCCACATGGTAGAGGTAAGGAAGTAAAGTATTCCAATCATGGGAGAAATGATATGCAAAGAAAGACATAGATGGAATGTCACACAGAGAGCATTTAGTAGATCAGTTTGGCTAGAATGTAAAGTATGTGAGGTAAATTAATGTAAATCATTTTTCCCAAGATCAACAGATATTTAAGAGTCTTTGGAGCAAAGGCAGGCTTCTTTATATCTCTCTCTTTCTGGGACCTTTAGCCTGGCTGACCTTTTATCTAGAGTAGACTCTTCATGAAGACATGTTATCTAAAACTTTCTTTGCTATCCAAATTCTCAAAATGAGATTATAGGCAAACAGATCTGAATCTGAGAAGTCTATCTAGAGATCATCAAGTCCTAACCCCTCACTTTACAGATGGGGGTTCAAGCAGGCTAAGTGACTTCCTTGAGGTCACATAGTATGTGCCTGAGCAAGAATTTACATGAAGGTCCTCAGAGTACTCTGATTACAAATCCAACACATTTTTTTAAGAAATTGGATACAATGCTTGGTGATTTTTTTAAGTTGGTAGTTATGCTCCTTAGTTAAATTTACAGATCCAAGCTATATTTTGAATCCATATTTTTGGAGAACTGTTGGCAAAATCAGATAATATTTTTAAGATGTTTGAAAAAAATAGTAATACAACTACTTTGATAGACAAAGTTAGAAGGGAATGTAGGGCTATGTAATCTTCCACTCAGTGCAGGAACCCCTCACTAACACTCTTACAACCAGGTGTCCAGCCTCCATTGCAACTCTTTCAAGAGTAGAGAATTTACCACCTCATGAGAGAGCCCATTTATTATTTAATGATGTTTTAAAGGAAATTTCGAAGAGTCTTATATTAGGAAGTTGTTAGATTAAGCCAAGATTTCACCTTCCTGTGATTCTCAACCCTTGGTCCTTTCTCACATTGCCACCTAAAGTGGTGCAAAATAAAATTATTTTCTTTTCCACATGATGGCCCTTCACATATCTGAAGATATTATCAAAATGAGGCAGACCAAAAGGTAGCAACCGCTACCAACAGACCTAGGAAAGACACTGGTCTCTGCCCTTCTGAGGGTCTCTATAGGAAACTGATAAAAGTAAATAGAGCCTGTGGGTCTGGACCAGAGTTGTCAAAGTTTTTTATTTTTATCCACTTTCTTCATCTGTAGGGGTTTTTATATGTATTCCTATTAAGTTGCTTTTTCCTTTTACATTTGACCCAACAGTATAGTTTTCAAGACCCACAAAGATGGTAAAGACCTGAAATTGGAATCAGAAAGACCTGGGTTCAAATTCCACTTCTGACAGTCACTAGCTGTAGAACCTGAGCAAGTAATAACCTTTTGTGGCCTCACTTTCCTCATCTGTAAGAGGAAGGAGATGAATTAGATGTCTTCTGAGGTCATTTGTAGCTTTAAATATATCTTCATTTTAGATCCTGACCGTCATGAAACATGCAAGTTATGCTCCCTCGCTTTGTGGCATTTTCAAGTCCAATAGGTATCCTGTCTATGCCTTTATGCAAGTCAGTGATGTAACACACTGAAGAGTGTGAAGCGAAAAACTGGTCCCGAGAACACTGTACTGACATCAAGATAGTAATGATTACTCTTTAGGTCCAGTTCTAAAGTCAACTAAGTGACTATCATCTAACCCAGAGTTCTTCCCCCCTACAATAGCATCAGCATCATCAAATGCTTGCCTGAAATCTCAGTAAATTGTAAGAACCACATTGTTCTGATCTATTAATTCTACCAGCAAAGGAGATGAGTTGAGTATGACATGACCTGTTTTTAAGGAAGCTATGGTTCCTCTTTTTGATCATTTCTATTTCTAAATATTTACCAACTATCCCTTTAATGATACAGTTCAGGAATTTTGTCAGATATCAAAAGCATGTTCACCAACCTATGGTTTTTAGTCTTCATTTCCTTTCTTCTTTTCTTAGTCAAGAGAGCTGCCCTTCTCAGGTTTGTCACACTTCTGTATTTCCTCTGTATTTCCTCAACATCTCTAAGAATCATTTCAATACACTCTAGTTTTTTTCTCTCTTCTGGGATATATTTCATCTGCATCTAGTTGAATTCAGTGACAACTAGATGCACTATTATTATCTCCTTAATTATTTTCCACATTGTTCTTGATGAGGCAGTTTTTGTTATATCATTTCAGTGCAGAATTTTCTCTTGGCAGAGAAAATAAAAGCAGAATAAGAATTGAGTGTTTCTTCCCTCACCCATTCATCCATGATCATTATCGTAAACATCTTGCTTTGAGCCTCTTCTTTACCTTCAGATAGCTAAAAGAATAACTGTTGTTGTTCTTAGCATTCCTTTCCAACCTCTACTATTTTCATGTGCCTAAGCCATGATTTTATACTTTTCACCATTCTTGTCTATGCTCCAGTTTTCTGTATATGCTGGTTTTAAAAAGCCAAGCCGAGAGCCTTAGAATCAGCATTTTTGATCTGTGGTGCTGAAGAAAACTTTTGAGAGTCCCTTAGAGAGCAAGGATATCAAATCAGTCAATACTTAGTGAAATTAATTCACGGGAAGGTCAAATGCTGAAGCTGAAACTTCAATATTTTGACCATATAATGAGACTATGGGGCACACTGGAAAAGACTCTGATGCTAGGAAAGATGGAAGGCAAAAGAAAAAGGGAATTTCAGAGAATGAGATGGATAGATAGTACCATGGGAACAATGAACATGAACCTGGACAGAATTCAAGAAACAGTAGAGGACAGAAGGACCTGGTGTGCAACGGTCCATGGGGTCACAAAGAGTTGGCTATCACTGAACAAAAAAATTCTATGCATCTCTAGAGGTCTCTTGAGACATCTCTCTCTTTGCCTTTTATTTGGTAGAGTTTTTTAAGTGACTTCAGAATATCATTCCAAAAAGAATCTCAATCCTCATGAGCTGACTTCCTCTACCAAATTTTAGGCGATGAGATCCTATATTTTTTTTCTCTGAACCCTTTCAAAATCCCCCTTCCTAAATCTCCCTAAATAAACCATCTGGTGGCCTTTTGAAAAAAAAAATTTTTTCTCAATCAAACTGCAAACATTTATTAAGCACCTACTATGCGACTATTAAGTGTTTAAACTATAATGACAAAAATGAAATATGTTCCTGCATTCAAAGAGCTTATGTTCTATGAAACAACATGTACACACAGAAGTAAATAGAAAACACATTCAAGGTAAATGGAAGTATTTGTACGACAGGTTGATGGACCATTATAGATTGTCTCCCATAGCATCTCTGTGACTGTCATTAATCATTAAGTGATTCCATTGGCATGCCCATAGACTTGATAACAGAACAGGTATAGGCAAAGAGTCTGTAATTTCATTGGTAGAAGGAACTCCTGGTAAGGAAATTCCCTTCTCCAATGTACCTTCTAGTCTTAGAAGGTTATCTAGAGCAGTAAGAGACTAAGTGACTTGCCTAGAGATGAGCAGACAGTAAGAGTCAAAGGTAGGAATCAAACTCAGAGCTTCTTCACTCTAACAAAACTATTCATCAACCATGAATGAAAGAAAATGATGTATTCTACATCTGTAGTCTGCAACCTTTCTACCAAGAGAAAAAGTGTGAATTTCACCATGGGTCCCTTTGCAACTGGTTATTTTCAAGAATGCTGCTATCATCACTGTGTATATTAAAGTCCTGCTTCCAATTCTTTACTAGACCCCTAGGATTTGTAGGTTTGTGTGTGTGTGTGTGTGTGTGTGTGTGTGTGTGATGGACCCAATTTAGTAGTCTGGTGAAACCTTTAGACCTCTTTTTAGAATAATAGTTTCAAATACATGGGATTAAAAAGGAAATCAATTCTATTGAAATATAATTATCAATTTAAAAAATAAATAAGTTTAGAGAACTGTATACACTTCTTAAGAATTTCAATATCATAAAGGTTTCTTATTTGGACAGAAAGAGGATAAAAGATTTTGAGAGCATTGCTCCTTTGAACTCATAACGGACAGCTTAGCTTCCTTGGAGAAATGTTCCTTTCTTGGAAGAGTCTTCCTTCTTATCTTTGGGAATTTGCCTTTTTTTTTTTTGGTTATATTCTTTCTAAGCTAAAAATAATTCTCATTTAGAGCAAAAACAAAGGCAAAAGTGGAAAAGCTATGCTTTCTTTGTGTAGTTCACTATCATCATTTTAGTCATAACTAGCACCTTCTTGGTCATTCCCTTTTCTCTAATACAATTTTTAAAAAATTGTCCTTTTGACTCATGTTACAAAATGCCATCCACATCCAGAGAAAGGATTATAGAGTCAGAAACCAAAATGAAGCAAACTATTTTATCTTTTGTTATGTTTTGTTTTATTTTCTCTCGTGGTTTCTCCCATTCATTTTAATTCTTCTATGTAACATGACTAATGTGAAAATTTGTTTAATAAGAATGTATGTATAGAACCCATATAAGATTGCATGCCATCTCAAGGAGGGAGGGGAAAGGGAGGGGAGAAAATGTAAAACTTATGGAAGCGAATGTTGAAGACTAAAAACAAATAAATAAATTATAAAAAAGAAAAAAAGCCATACTTTGTATTGTCCTTTGCTAGTTTCAACTTTTTGTCATATTTAGCCCCTGACACTATTTTTTATAAGTCAATCATTTAACTTCTGTGCCTGCATTTCCAGATCTATAAAACCGAGATAAGGATATTTGAACTAGCTAACTCCCTCACTGAACTGCCATGCAGAAAATGTTTTGCAAACTTTGAAGTTCCATTGAACCCAAGCTATTTTAAGTTATTTTAGTCTAGTTAATAACACAGAGAAGAAAAGATTACTTCTATCACAAATTTTGTGAATGGTACCTGGAAGAGCAACACACACACACAAACACACACACATACACACACACACACTTCACTATCAATGTCTCAGTATATTTTGTTCTAAACATAAACTAAAATTGCTTTAATTTGGAACTGAACTTGTTAGGGAAAATGGAAATAAAATACATTATTATATAATTGTTGACTTTTAAAATACATAAGGGGATTGCAGTAAGAAAGCAGTTAATCATACTTAATTGTACTGTAGGAGGGCTAAAAGGACTTACAATCTTACTGAAATTTTTTCAGACTAATACAAAGTATTTGGTGTAGAACAGAAGGAAATATATATGTATATGTGTGTATATATATGTATGTATATACACACACATATATATATGGGTCCACATTATATATACATATATATACATACTTACATATATATATATATACACATATACATATGTGTGTATGGTGGTAATTTTTAGTTATTTTCAGTTGCATCTGACTCCTTACGACCCCTTTTGGGATTTTCTGGGCAAAGATATTGGAGTGGTTTACCATTTCCTTTTCTAGTTCATTTTACAGAAGAAGAAACTGAAGTAAACAGGGTTAAGTGATTTGTCCAGGGTCACTCAGCTAATAAACATCTAAGGTTGCACTGAAACTCAGGGAGGTGTCTTCCTGACTCTAGGCCAAGCACTCTATGCATTATGCCACTTAGTTGAAAATGATAATATAATATAAGAATACAAACTACTAGGGGTTATTTGTATCTAGGTAGTGCAGTAGATAGAAGGCTGGGCCTGGAGTTAGGAAGACCTGAGTTCAAATGTGCATTAGAGACTAGCTAGATGTCCAGCATCTTTGCCAAAAAAAAACACCCCAAATGGTGTCACAAAGAGTCAGACACTTCTTATAGAACTGAACAACAAATCATCACTGTCAGATGACCAAATCTACGTCTGGTATAATAGTTATACCAATTATACTATATAATAATATAATATAGGCATAATTCTAGACTGAAAGTCAAGAAACCTGGCTTCTAGTCCTGACCTTGCTCCTAACTAACTGTAGGACAAAATAAAGGCTAAATTACTATTTGTTAGGTCTAACACAGAGTGGATTCCTGCTCAGGTTGCCATTAGATACACAGGTAGACCTCTGAAATTCCTTCTGATTCTGGGATCATTCCCCCTACCCCAACAGAAACTCATCATTCTGCAAGATGACATCCATGCTATAATTCCTCTCTCTTCAGCACCCTCTACCTCTGAGCCCTTCCTCTCCAAATGATTCGAGAGTGTATTGGTTAGATACTGGAGAACTGCTCTCTAATCCTCCATCATTTAAGGAGAACACCCAAGGAGCTCATGTCGTCATTTCCCACTTGGCTGACCCCCTGGATTTCCTGATCTCCAGAAAGTCATCATCCTGCAAGATGAAATCAACTTTGAAATTCACACTCTACAAATCCTTTCTTACCCCAGTTGCGGGACTTCATCATGACCCCCACACTGGTTTCCTTCCTTTCCAGCTTCTTTTCATGTATTATCTTCTCCCATTAGATTATGAGTTTGATTGCTTTAAGCCTTTCTTTGAATCCCCAGAATTTAGCATCTCTTACTGATTCTGTGGTCTTAAACAAATTCATTCACTTTTTCAAACCTCAGTTACCTCATTTATCTTAATTTAATTTAACACATTTATTAGTGTCTACTACGTGTACAGTTCTGTGCCAAATGCTAGAGATAAAAGGAAACGTGTACAGCTGTACATCTAATGTGATATGGATCTTCATTTTGAGAAAATCTTCATGGTGAACAATTGCATTTATAATCAGAGGTAGAACCAGTTAGATTAAGAGAATATTGACAAGCAAATTCTATCTTGATGTTTGTTATTTTTTTGTCCTGTTCAAAATTATAATATTATTTTCTTATGATGTGAGTAATTAATAATAAGTTAATATTTGTTCATTTTAAAGAATTTTATTTTGTTGTGGCATATGAATGTGATAGGCTATGGCTGTGCTATAAGAAAAAACTAAATGTGACAAACACAGAAGCGCTACCAAACACATGAACTGGTGCAAAATGATATAAGCAGAGCTAAGAAGATAATGTATACAATGACTAGAACAATGTAAATGGTGATGATAATAACCCCAAACCAACTGAAAATAAGTGTTATAAAATTATACAGGATACCCTAAACGCCAAAGAGACTCTAAGAAGACATGTAAAATGGGCATAAGTAATCGTGACAACAATACGAAAAGCTTATGTGCTTAACACTTCAAATTCCATAAAGTTCATTCCTCACTATATCCTTGAAAGTTAGTCATTGATAGCAGTACTGGCCCCATTTTGCAGATAAGCTAGTTGAGTCTTGGAGGAAGTTCACTCATAAGAGCCAAGATTCACTCCTGTATCTCCTGACTTCAAGGTCTTTTTCTTTGCAAGGCACTCTTATGTAGCATTTGGACTAGTGGGTCAAATAAAGCTCAGAGCCCTTCTCCTGAAGTAAAGCCAGCAGTCAGCACACACAAGTTGACATGAACTGACTTCAACTTTTGTTGCCAGTTTTTTTATAATCATTGTCATGCTATTTCATCTATATTGATGGTTTCCTCTCCACATTGCCAGTACTGAGGGAGCCACCTCCACTCATCCTGATCTATAACTTGCCACTGGACCTAGATGATTCACTTAAATCCAATTCACTTGCAAGCCATGACATCACTATCCTGATGTCATGGTCCTTTTCAAGAACAAGGACAAATAACAATCTGTGATTAGTAGTAACTGCCCCACTGGGACCCAATTAGTCAGTTCCAGTTGGGTATGCAGCTCCTTCTTCCTTCCTTCCTTCTTTCTTTCCTTCTTTTCTTTCTTCCTTCCTTCCTTCCTTCCCTCCTCTCCCTCTGTCCACATAGGGAAATCTATCCTTACCTGTAGGTGCTCTGCTCAAGGAAATATACATTTTTATCACTGAAATCTCCTGAGATGTCTTGGGGTTTACAGGTTGGATTTTTTTTAAAGGACCATGCCTTAAACCCAAATCACTCTGGCTCTTACTGATTGGCCAACAAGAGGTCCCATTCCAAGCTTCATCTGGTCATTTTTTAGATTCCGATGACTCAGAGTAATAGTTTCTCTTTTGACCAGAAACCCTGAGGGTCTTCCTCTCCCAGATTGACTTTTTTTGACCAGATAAAAGAGGCCATTCTTTGCTTCATTTCTTACCTAGCCTTAATCACTGAAGGGATATTGCCTCAGTCAAATTGAGACTTGAGAAAGACCTTGGCTTAAAAAAACCCAAGTCTCCCACCATAACTGGGTCTTTCTTCTGTCATCCTGATATATATCTAGCCACTGGACCCAGATGGCTCCATATGAAAAGTGAGCCTGGTGACTTTGCATAGCCCTCCCTCACTTAAATCCAATTCAGTTGCAACTCATGACATCACCTTCCTGATGTCATGGTCCTCTTCAAGAATGAAGGACAAACAACACCCAGACTGAAAGGTCTCAGTTCATCCTTCTGTATGTGGGTGTAGGATAATTCCGAAGCATCCCATTACCTGTCCTCGAAGAAGGTGTCCTTGCTATTTCTAAGGAGCAAGGCTTCTTTGTGACTGCTGTGTCTGTGAGATCACTGAGGCCATTTTCATTTTCAGCAGAAAATGGATCGAGGGAAGCAGATGGCACCATTTCCAGCGTATAATTTCTCTTCTTTGGATAGGACTCCTGAAATAGAAGAAAAGCAGATCCATGATAAAAAATTCAGCACTATTTGATATGTATAACACTCAAAGAGGTGAACAGCTGGGTGATTTCTTCCAAAACTGATGGCAGGACAACTGAGACACCATCTGAACAAGGAAGATGATGTTGAGATTCCCAATACATGGGAAGAGTTTTAAAGATTACAAATCAGATCATTAGCATTTAACTTACATTCCAATTAGTGATGAAAGCTAGCCTTAAAGTCACAAAGGTCTGGGCTTAAGACCCTTTGGAAATATACTAGACTTTAAGTGCGTAAAATACAAAGGACTGTAAAGATAACTAACTCTATTGAAATAGTTTTCAAAAAAAATGTTATCACTTTTTAAATCCACATACTGCAGGCTAACAATCTCTGATCTAAAGCAATCAGTTGCAGAGAAGGTGCCATCCTACACTGGTAGGTTAGTCAGTCCTAATAATTCTTGATATATCACCTGCATTTGACACTTAACCATCCTCTTCTCACTACTTCCTTCTCTCTAGGTTTTCATGAAACTGCTATTTCCTGGTTCTCCTCTTACGTATCTGACTCCTTTCTCATTCTCTTTTGCTGGTTCGTGCATATATATCATGCTTTGTGAGCTGTGGGCATTTTCCAAAATCCTATCCCAGTCTCTTTTTCTTTCTATATTTTCTCTCCTGACAACTTCATCTGCTCTCTTGGGTTTGAGCATCAAACCTATGCACATACTGAGGATAACTCACAAATATACATATAGATAGAAAGATAAGTAGGTGTATATATGTAGGTTTATATATCATGCATAACATATACATATATATGTATGCATGCATGTATGGCAATATGTATATATGTATTTGGTTCTAGTCTCCTGAGCTCCAATACCATGTCACCACTTACCTACCAGACATTCCCAAGCTGGATGTCCCACATACACATCCAAAACACTCATCATCCTTTTCTCTAAAACCCTCCTCTCTTCTAACTTCCCTCTTTTATCAAAGGACCCACCATCCTTCAGTGTCACAACGTCCTAAGATTGATGTTATCTTCAATTCTCTACCCTCCCTTACTACACATATCCAATCAATTGCCAAACATTGCCATTTCATAGAATTTAGAGCTGGAGTACAGATGATAGATTATCTGATCCAACTCCTCCATTTTAAAAAGAATGAAACTGATGCTGAAAGAGATGAAGAGATTGGCCCAAATTGACACATAATAGGAAGTAGCAGAGCCAGGTTTCAGACTTCTCATTCCAAAATGCATGCTCTTATTATTTGATAATATATGATACAGCAAAGTTATAATTAAGCAGTCAAATTAATTTTGCTTTCACACACTTTGCTAATTGGAAGAAAATATCATAGAACTGAGTTGTCCCTTCTCTCCTCATTGTACTCCCCAACCAAAAAAAGAAGAAAAAACCTTTTAGGGTTTCTCTTAAGCTCAGTATAGTTTCAGCTATATGTCCTTTACTTTCTATCTACCTATGTTTTTATTGTGGACCTATTCTATGACCTCTTTGGTACAGAGAGGAAACTTCTAGGCAGGAAACTCCTTCTATGAATACTGGCAATTGTTCTACAACTTCCTGTCTTAAAGTGTTGCCTGGGTGACTTGACCAAGATTCAAGCCTGAATACTTCAGAGACTTCAGAAATGGGACAAGAACCTATCTTCTTAACTCTGAGGCTACTTCTCCACACATTAGGTAGTGTCTCCCATTGCATCATGGACCATCTCCAGTTATCCTGATGAATATCTGGCCACTAAACCCAGATGGCTCTGGAGGAGAAAGTGAGATTGGTGACCTTGTACAACCGCCTGTCACTCAAATCAAAGTCAAGTGCAAGTCATGTCATCATCTTGATGTCATAGTACTCTTCAAGAATGAGGGACAAACACAACAACTGTATGAAGAATACTCACTTGAAGAATAGTGACCTTTGGACAACCCCAAGATCATCAGCCATTAAATGTTCATTAATTTCCACTAGAATCTACTAGATGAGAAAGGAAAGTAAAGCTATTTTTTGAGAACTATTTCTAATAGCCAGAATTAACAAAATAGAAAACACCCTAAGAAAAACCATTAGGATAGAGAGGGAATTGCTATTCATGTCATATGAGAAATTTTTGTAGACACTTACATTTAATCCAGGAAAGACTTTAGGGAACGTGATAGTTATTTTCAAATATTTGAATTACTCTTATTAGGAAGAAGAATCCGATGTATTCTGCTTGCCTCCAGGGTCCAAGCCATATACTGGAAGGATTTTAGCTAAATTTTAGCTAACACTTTCTGACAATCAGAACTGGGTCACCTATCTCACAATGTAGCAAAATTCCCAATTCCTAGAAATACTCAGGCTAAACATGGATGAGGACCATAGAAGACCACTGTAGAAAAGGTCCTTGCAATGGTAGGGGAAAATGTAGCAAATAAGAATACCCAGTGTAGCCATCAAAATTATTTTTAAATCTTGTGCTTATTGTAAATCACAGAATTACAAAACTTGCGAGGTGAGAGGGACTGCAGTCATCATCCAGTCAAATTCGTAAGCCAAAGGAATCCCCAATATAACATTCAACAAGTAACTGTCCAGTCTCTGTTTAAAAACCTTGAAAAAGTGAGAGGTTGCCACTTCTCAAGGCATCTCATTAGACTTTGAGGAGCTAGAAGGATATTTCTGATCAGAATCCCAAATTGGTCTATGCCCCTTCTAGCCTTTGTTCCTGTCTCTATCTTCTAGGGCTAAACAGAATAAACCTAAACCCTCTTTTCTTCCAACACAACAGTCCTTTCACATACTTAAAGACAGAGACCACACCCTTCTCCTCCAGCCCTCTATGGGCCAAATATACCCAACTGCTTCAACATGTCTTTAAATGTCATGGACTCAAGACTCTTCACCATCCTGTTTCCCTTCTTTGGACAACCTACAGCTTCTTAAACTGTGCTGCCCCATATGGAACACAGTATTCTATGTGAGGACTGTCAAGGGCAAAGTACAATGGGACCAGCATCTTCTTCTTCCTAGAAGCTCTATCCGTTTGACTGTAAACCAAGCCTGAATTAGCTACTACACAAGACACTTGTGACTTATACTGAAAATGCAGTCCACTAAAATCCCCATATTATTTTCAGAACTGCTGCCTATCCATGCCTCATGATTTAAGAATTTTTCTTTTGTACCCAGTTGCTCTGAGCATCATCATATTAGATTCCTGTCATTGCTCTGCACAGGTAGGGAATCTGTGGCCTCAAGTCCACATGTGAACTCTATTTCCTCAAGTGCAGCCCTTTGACTGAATCTAAACTTCATAGAACAGTCAAAAGGGTACATTTGAGGACCCAGAGAGCCACGTGTGGCCTGGAAGCCACAGGTTCCCCACTCCCTCTAGCCTTTCTGTCAAATAATCCTTCCAGGTCTTCCAGAGAGGTTTCTTGCTACAAAAAGGAAATGAACTTGAGGGTCCTAGAGGTCTATACCAAGGCTAGGGTCCTATGATTAGCTGGTATCTCTAAAGTATCATTCTAACAACTAATTTAAAAAAAAAAAGAAATGCTTTTCTATAGCAGAAAGAAAGACTTAAAATGTCTTCTAAGTCATAGTAATAAAGGAAAGTCCTTGGCAGGGCAACTTTTAGCATGTTAGAGGGGAAGAAAACAAGTTGACTTTCCAGAAGCTTCTGAAAAGCCTTGAGCTAATTAAGAAATATTTACCACATTAGCTCACTTTTCTGAAATGTAATCCTCTGGAAAAGCAAAGCATCTCAATACAAGAGGTTAGTATTAATGTGGTTTAATTACCACCTAGAGAAATGACAAGTTCACAGCATTGAATATGTATAAATAGACCTAATAAAGGAGGCTTGGGTTCAAGCACTGTTTGTTAATTAGAACATAAAGCTTTTCTGACAGCATGAAATAGTCTTCTTTATTTTTCTAGTCTCTTTCTTGCTTTCCTTGAACAAAGATAGTGGATGAAAAGGTTCAACTGAGGAAAAAGCTAAGTGGAAAAAAGGAAGGTGAAAATGAGGCAAATATTCACTGTAATGACACATTCAAATAACATGAGATAAGGTTGGAGTTTCGTGCCCTTACCTAATATCCGAACATTTCTAATTTCATTTGGAGCCTCTATGAGTACAATCAACATGACTAAAATACCAGAAGGAAGAGTTTATGGGAGAGAAAGCATAGTATAGTGGAGAGAGCTTTGGCACTAGACTCAGATGACCTGGACTCAAATCCCACATTTGATGCTTACTGTCTGCGTGACTTTAAGCATGTCATTCAATCTCTTTGGGATTCAGTTCCGTCTCTGTAAAAGGAAGCAATTGACCTGGCTGGCCTTTAAGGTCCCTTCTAACTCAAATCTATGATGCCATGATCCCTTCATGAGTAGATATGAATCAAATCAGTGCCAGCAAAAGCAGAAAGATTTATTATAAAATTTAATCAACAAGCATTTCTAAACTGCCTGCCATATCATTCATTACCATTTCTGTCATATAGGATTGGTTGGAGAGGCTTTCAAAGACTCTGTCGGCCTCTTCCCACTCGTTGCATTTTGAATATTTGAACTAAAGGGATTTGAACAATTTCATAAAGTGGGTTTTAGATCCTAAATTCACTAATATTTATTCAGCATGCATTCATTCATAAAATCATTCAAGGAAAAGGATCTACCAGGTTCATGGCAATGGGCTAGATGTTCTTATGGATAATGAGCATTGTATATAGTCCCTGTCCTCAATGAGCTTACAGTCTAGTGAGAAAGAGACTAGCTGTATCCACAAACACTGAAAGAACCATAAGAGATCATAATTACTGCATGAAACACCAGTATGAATGATAAGGGTGTATCTAGGCTTTGCATATCAGATTACCTAAAAGGGAGGCATCCACTCATATGTGAGGAGAAAGTAAAATGCCTTTATCTATCTTTATCCATATTAAATAGACAAATAATTTTATAATTCAATATTTATTGGTATTTCTAATAAGACACACACACACACACACACACACACACACACACACACACACACACACACACACTGGAGGTCTCTAAGTAAAGGTTAATGACAATTGGTTGAGAATGCTGTAATGGAATCTCTCTGGGAAATATGAACTGAACTAGATGGTTAATGAGGTCCTATACCTAAAATTCTGTGATTCTGTGAAGTCAAGAGCTGGAAAAATCACAGAATCTCCTACACGGAGGGAACCTCCAAGGTCATCTTACCCTATCTATACCTTAGCAACAACAACAAACAACAAAATTATCTACAAGGTAACTGGCAAGTTGCTTTGAAAAGACCACTAGATGAGGAGGAATCCACCATGTGCAGAAGCACCTACTTCCACTTTCTGAGAGTTCAGGGTTTTTTAGGAAGTGTTTCCTTATAGCAATCGTAAGTCTATCTCTCTCACACTTCCATCCATTCGTTGCTCCTACAAGAAATAAGATTCTAGTGCCAGCACATTAACAAGTCAGGAGACTTATTTCTCTGGACCTCATTTTTTGGAAGCAGTTGGATAGGATGAATTCTTTCTAGTCTGCCCTCTGGAGATCAGGCAGAGTAAGCACAAATCTTCTTATATGTGAAAGATCTTCAAATATTTGAAGTCATTTATCATATGCTCCTGAACTGTTCTGTGATCAAGTGTAAAATTTCACCATTCTTACAATCTGTTCTCATACTGCACAATATTGAATCCATTTACCATCTTGCCTATCCTTCTCTGGATGTTTTCCTACTTATCCTGGTCCTTCCTAAAAATGGTGCCAAAACTGATCATAATACTCCAGATGTGGCCTGACCAAGACAACATACAGAGAAACTATCCATGTCTCATTTCTGAAAACTACTTCTCTGCCAGTGGAGCCTCAGATCACATTAGATTTATAGGCTACCATTAAACAAGAAGACAGAGAAGTGATCCTAAAAGAATGAATAGGATTTAAACAAACAGAAAAGAGAAAGAAAGGCAATCCAGGTGTGGGGAGGAAGATAATTAGAGGGGAGAAGAGAGAAGCAATGGCATAAAGAGGATGGAACATAAAGTACAGGGTCAGTGAGTACAACAGTCTGACTACAGCAGGGAGTTTGTGTTGTTGCTGAACAGACAGAAGAAGGTTGGATGAACTAACTGGCACTAGGTGGGACAGATGTGTCAATATGGAATCAAAGAATTTTGAACTGTAGGTATACAGTAGTATCTATAGGGTATAGAAGAGGTCAGATGCCCTACAGATACCTCCTAATGTTCATAGCTGAAGCAATTGATAAATATTTATGAAATGTCTACTGTGTGACAGGCACTGTGCTCAATGCTAGGGATACAAACAGAGGCAATAAACAGTCCCTCCCCTCAAGGAGCTTACAGCTTAAATATACACAAAGAAGGTATATACAAGATAAGTAGGCAATAAGTAACTGAGAGAAGATAATGGAATGAACAGGAGGTAGGGAAAATTTCCTTTAGAAGGAGGGGTTCTAGTTGGTACTTAAAGGAAACTAAGAAAGTCAATAGTCCAAGAGGCTGAAGGAGAACACTGGAAGCATGGGGAACCACCAGAGAAAATGTCTGGAGCTGAGAGACAGTCTTGTTTGTGGAACAAGTTAGGAGACCAGTGTCACTGGATCAAAGAGTATATGTTAAGAACAAGGTGTAAGAAGTTTGGAAAAGTAGGAGGGGGCAAGGTTGTAAAGAGTTTTGAATGCCTAACAGAACGCATTTTGTATTTCTCTTAGAGGCAATAGGGAGCCACTGGAGCATGCTGGAGTAGGGGCTGACATGATTGGACCTGCATTTTAGGAAAATTACTTTAGTGATTTAGTGGTTAAATGGAGGATGGATTGAAGTGAAGAAAAACGTGAGACAGACTGAGTCACCAGCAGGTTATTGCAAGAGTCAAGGGGCAAGGTGATGAGGGTCTGTACTTGAATGGTGGTAGTGTCACAGGAGAAAGGAGGACATTTTTGAGAGATGTGGCAAAGGTAAAAATGACACTCCTTGGCCACTGATTGGACATGGGGGCAATGGGTAAGAGATAGTGAGGAGTCCAGGATGACTTATAGGTTGTGAGTCTGGGAGACTGGGAGATGGTGTTGGCCCTCTAGAGGAATAGAGAAGGCAGGAGGGAGGGAAAGATTAGGGAGAAAGTCACCACTCAAGTCTACTTAGAAATGGTAATTATTACATATTAATGCCATGATTTAAAAAAAATCTTCACAAAAATAAAATGATTGTTGCCCTTGTGAGAGAGGACTATTTTGCTTCTGTCTCTGTATCTTCATTTCTTATCACTGTACCTGCCACATAGTAAGCACTTATTTTTTTTATTTTTAATGTTCTACAATCACTACCATAAAACTTAGATTTTCCCCCCATACCTACCCCCCATCACCCTCCTCCCTCCCCAAGACGGCATGTAAGCACTTATTAAAAGCTTGTTAACTGACAGATTGATACCATGAAGTCTTTAAAATGCAAAAAAAAACCCCAAGAAGTCATCTAGTTTAAGCTAAAGTATACAGAAATGCCCTCTACAATAACCACAAGAAGTCAACTTCCTAACTCTAGTGAAACATTTCCAGCAAACCACAAAGTAGCCAACCCAATTAGACACACCTCACATTGTTACTGGGGGCTTATGTCCTTTTAAGTTACCATCTGCCCCCAGAAATGGCCTCTCACTGTGCCTACTTCTGCTTTCTAGGACCAAGTAGAGGAAATTTAATCTTTCCTCTGCCCCTCGTCTGTTGATCTCTCAGTTTTCTCTTCTTCAGACTAAATAAATCCAGTTCCTTCCCATTTTTCCTCATTCTGTACTTACTTTCTTTGTTTTCCTGGGTTGTGATAGCTAAAGATCCATGACCAAATAGCTGGCCTTACAGACAGGAAGCAATTTATCACTGTAACTGTATTTGAAACCTTTGTAGTATGACAAATACCTTCCAATGCCTATGCTCTGCTAGCATAGCCTTGGAGAACCCAGGATCATGCCAATACTGTGATAAGACATCAGAGCTAGACTTGGTGGAAGCCATTATATAATAGGAGAACATATTAGATGATGACTTCAAGATGTCATCAAATTTGGATAAGGAAAAAAATTACATCTCTCTTTTCACTAATCTATTTGAAATTTAAAATTTCCCTTGATGATGAAAGCAGGCAATTAAAAAATATTCTGAGAAGAGGTCCATAACTTTCAACAGACACCAAAATGGTCCATGACTCTCAAGAACTCCCAGTCAAAATATCTGAGGTCCCTTTTAACTCTAAATCCCATGACCACTTTCCAACCTCTTTAACGCCATTGAAGGTACTACTAGCAGTCCTGTGCTGCAAGCTAATAGTCTCCTCACTATTTCTACCTCCTCTCCAGCAAGAATGTTACCTTTCTTAGCATTCACATTTAGTTAATTTTCAAGTCCCGTAAACTGTAGCTCCATAACGGATGTCTCTTGGAACATAACATTTTCTTTCCTATTCCACGGCTAAAATCTAGGATTTAACACCACCTACAACTAAAACTCCCAAGCTCACTTTCCCCATCTTCATCAAGCAGTTCAACGTATACAAAACCATTAGAATAGCCTCCTCAAAGACCATTTTCTATGTCATTCTTGCCCTGAAGAGTCCACAGTGGCTTTCTATTACCTTATGCATCAGAATGAAACTCTTTGGATTAACTTTAGGTACTGCAATCTTACCAAGTCTATTTCTCCTGAATCCTCTATATAAGCCCTTTGCTGCAGATAAATGTACTCATTCATTGTTCCTGGCATACAACTTGATTATTTCTTCTTCAACACGTGTTCCCATCTCTTCTCCATCAATATAAGTCCCTCACCTCCATCAAAAGATAGCACATTCCTGGTATAACAGAACTGAAAGGAAAATGAGAGTCCATTGATTGGGCTCAGCTAAATAAATTACAGTGTTACGTGGAAAAGAAGAACAGTGAATTTAGAATTAGATACATCCTGAGCTCATATCCTGACTCAGATGTATAATTTGTGAAACCTTGAGGAAGTCACATAACCTTTCTGGGCCTCAGTTTCCTTGTTTGTAAACTTAAGGGATTGATAGCCCTTAACATACCCTTAGCTCTAGATTAGGAATTAAGGAATGGTATCTGATTCCTTGCTTAGTGAAAAGAAGTAGCCTAAAATTTCTTATAAAGGAAATGTATGATTGGAAAATGAGGTTGATCAATCAATTGACAAGAGTAAGAGGTTATACAGGGGTAGAAAGTTAACATGGTGTGGTGGTTAGGGCACTGGACTTGGAGTCAGGAATGCTTGAGTTAAAATCCTGTCTCATATATTTAATAGCCATATGTCCCCGACCAAGTCACTTAATGTCTCTAGAATTCACTTTCCTTATCTGTAAAACAGGGAAGCTAGATTTCATGTCTTCAAAGGCTTCTTCCTGATATAGATTTGTGATTCTATGATCCTACTCAAAGGTTTTCTTTTCTTTTTAATTTGTGGACATATTTTTGTTTTTAATCAAACACTTCCCAGTAAGTACTCAAATAAACAACCTTACAAAAAACATACTTGGAAAACGATTTAACAAACGTAAAGAGAAAAATACTATTTTTAAAAAATGTAGATACTATGTAATTAATGTTAACCATTAAATATGATCAAAGTTTTTTGGTCTATCCATGTTGACTTTGTTCACATTGTGGTAACCATGTGTATATTTTTGAGGCTGCTTTCTTCACCTAAGGGTCAGAGAATCATGCTGGAAGAAATCCTTGAGACCATAAAATTGAGGGTCTCTTAAACTGGGGTCCATAAACTTGCATATTTTTTAAAATGTATTTTTATAATAGTATTGCAATATGATTTTGTGATTCTATGATGTTATTTTATGCATAAAATATTAATCTGAGAAATAGTCCACAAGCTTCACCATACTGCTGAAGGAGTCCATGATACAGACAAAACAAGGTTAAGAACCTCTGATCTAGTCTAATGCCTTATACATGAGGGAAATGAGGTTGCTCAATGTTCAATGACTTACCCAAGGTCATACAGGTAGAAAAGCCAGAAGTGAGATTTAACCCAAATTTCTCCATTCCAGGCGAGCCTATTCCCATTCTACCACTTCATAGAAGTCTGCGCATGAATTCCTGAATTCTTTCTACTCATTATGCCCTTTGTTGTGATAATATCCATTACGCTTATATGTAAGGTGGAAATTTTTGGCCGCTTACCAACCCCTGGGCACATACTTTGCCTTCAGCTTTTTGTTCTTACAAATATTGCTCCTATGAATACTTTTCTACACTATTTTTCTTGTTGTCGATATCCTCCTTGGGATAACATAAAAACAGTTGGATCTCTGGATAAAAGGGAATGAACAATTAAGTAACATATCTTATGTAATTCCAAGCTCTTTTTCCAGAATGCTTGTACTAATTTACAGCAATACTAGCAATGAATGCCTATATTCCAATAACTCCTCAACACGGTGATTTTCCTGTGGTGGAAAAGAATTGGACATTGAAGGGATGTCCATCAACTGGGAAATGGAGAAATAAGTTATGGTATGAAGGAACAGTATTATGCAGTAAGAAATGATAAGCAGGTTGATATTTTAAAAACCTGGAAAGATTTGCATGAAATAATGGAGTGAAACAAGCAGAACCAAGAGAACATTATATGCAGTAGCAGCAATATTTCTTGAAGAGTAACTATAAATGACTAAGCTACTTTGAGTTATATGAATACTCAAATCAGCTACAAAGAACCTCTTAAGGAAGATGAGAGCCTTCTCCAATGAAAGAATTGATATATGGAAGCATATATTGTATGGTTTCACGTACATATCTGTGTCAAATGTTGGTCTTATCTAATATGAAATTAGAAAGGAGAGAGGGAAACATCTTGGAACTAAAAATGTAACAAAAAATAAATAAAATAAATATTTTTAATAAAGAAAAAACCAATAATTTTTCCTTATTTTCCCCAAATGTCCAACATTATTTGCATTTCTTTTAATATGAGAAAAGCAGTATACCACAGTGGATAAGGAACTAACCCCCAATAAAGGAAGACATGGGTTCATATCCTATTTGCATTTATTATGTATAACCCTAAGCAAGCTACTCAGCCTCAGTTTCTTAATCTGTAAAATGAGGGGGTTAGACTCAATGATATAATTAAATCTAGGATCCTTTTCATAGTCTTACAGAGCAGTAATGAATCCTGGGTTCAAGTCCACATCTGACAATTATTAGTTATGTGAGTTTAGACAAATCAGTTTATTTCCCTGAGGCTCAATTTCCCCATCAATATAGTATATGAAAAGATATTGATATTTCCTAAGCCTATTTTTATTTAGAACTTGTGTTAAACTCTGAAAGAACTCTACTGGCACTAATAATACGACCTAACCAGTCTTAGCCCAGCAATCCAAACTCTAGCCACTTCCATCTATGACATCCCATAGAGGGTTGACTGATCAGGTAACTAGAAAAAGTGAGACTTGTAACTGTAGATTTCAGAAAATGTTGTCATCTGTAGGTGAGCAATAGGCTTAGTGGATAGAAAACTGGCCTTGGGGTCAAGATGTCCCGAGTCCAGTCACATCTCTGACATTGTGCCATTCTAGGCATTATACCAGATAGAAATAGGAGCCATACATAAACCATGAAGAAGGATCCCTGCTGCCTACACATTGACTAAGAAAACCACTGATTAATATTGTCTATGTTCTATCATATTTTTAATATGTTAAGTATTCCCCAATTACATTTTTATCTGCTTCAGAAGAGGGAATGGTTGCTACATGTTTGACAACTTTGCTCTAGGCAAGTATCTAAGAATATAAGTCATAGAGAAAGCTGTCAGGATGAACTGGCAGAAGGTTTTTTCTCACCTGGGAGTTCCTTATAACAATGATATCACAAGTCCAGTCTTATCTCTTCTTTTTAGTGATTTAGCATTTCCTTAGGTGACTGCAACAACAAAAATAGCTAGTGTTTGTATAATGCTTTAAGGTTTATAGAGTATATTAAAATATTATTTCATTCTCACAACAGCCTGGGAGGTTCACTGCTATTATTATCTGCATTTTAGAGGTGAGGAAAGAGAGGCAAAGGTAGATTAAGTAACTTGCCCATGATCATACAGCTAGGAAGTGACTGAGGCAAGATTAGAATTCAGGTCTTCCTGACTCTACCTCTAACATCCTAACCACTGTGTCAACTGTTTGTTGTTGATATATATGTTGATATGTGTGTGTTATGTGTATGTGTATATATGTGTGTATGTATATGTGTGTATACACACATACACACATATATGTATATATCTCTTGCCCATTTGCCTACTGGGAAATGACTCTTAAACTTACAAATTTAGTTCATTTTCCCATAGATGTTGGATGATACATTTTTATTAGATGTTCTTAATGTAAAGATTTTTTTAAATTAGCTTTCCTTCTGACTCTGGCCACTCTGATTGTATTTGTGAAAAGCTATTTAAATTTTACACCATCAGGATTTTCCCTCTACTTTCTCCACATGGCTGCTATAATAATTTCTCAGAACCATGGCCTGACTATGTCAGTTCCCTGGTCAATAAGCTGCAATAGTTCTGTATAAAGTTCCAGTCTAAAATAATAACTCCTTTGTGTAGCATTTAAATTCCCTGACAATCTAGGTCCAGTTGCTTTTTCATCCTTTTACCCTGACTCTCCATAATGTTACATTCTAATCAAACTTGTTTACTGGGTATTCTCCACAGATAATATTTAATCTCCTACCTCCATACCTTGGTATGGGGCTATGCCTATGAAGGGCATATAATGATCTTCCTCTTCAGCTTGACCTCTCAGAATGTAAGGTTCAAGCATCACCTCCTATATGAAGATCTACATGATTCTCCCAGGAGTTAATTCTCCACCAACCCCAAATTATTGTTTACTTATGTGTATGTGCCAGGTCCCCGCCAGTATTGTGTAAGCTCCTCCAGCAGAGATACTCCCATTTTTTATCTTCGCTTTGCCAGGATTGAATACGGTGTCTAGCGTGATGTCTTCACAATGAATTGAAATTAAATGATCTATTTCATCTTTTATGATTTCTTCTATTCCATATCTGATTATTAAAATTTCCCCTAACCATGGTTCTAAAACTGATCATCTTCTTTTCTCCTCTAATTATTTTCTGATGTGAGTACAATGCTCATCTGAAATTACTTTTCAGATTGCTTTCTAGTTTTCTAAGCACTTCTGTTGAATGAAGAGTCTCATATGCAGTAGTTTGCGTCCTTGGATTTATTGAAAATAGCTTTCTATGCATGATAATTTCTAGGTCCCGATGGTCCAGCCAATTTTAGGCCTTGAATATTTATTATATTATAAACTTATCTTTTTTTCCCATAATACCTGATTTGTAATATGAGTTGGTATCTGGTATCATCAAGCCCCCTTCCCCTTTTATTGTTTTTCCCATTATATCCCATGATACTCTTGACCTTTTATTCTTCCAAATAATTTTCAGAAACATATATTTTGTCTGAGTCTATAAAATTGTCATTTCATTTCAATCATGTCTGATTCTTTGTGATCTCATTTTGATGAGTTTTCTTGGCAAATTTACCAATGTAGTTTGCCATTTTTTTCTCCTGTTCACTTTTACGGATAAGAAAACTGAGGCAAACAGGCTTAATGACTTGTCTAGGGTACCCATTTCGAAACTGATGACAGCACTAAATTGTGCAGTATATTTTGAGGAGTAATATTGTCATGTTTATTATATTGGCATGGCCCTTTTGGTAATATTTTTTAAAATCTAGCACTAATTACACACAAGGTTGTGGATAAAGTTGTTGCCTTTGCTATGCTAACACAGCCCAGCATAAATAATAACTCTCTCCAATGGAGAGAGTGTCAAATTTAGGGTAAAGAAGTCCTGAGTTTGAATCCTGCTTCAGACATTTGATAATTCTGTGAGACTGTACATGTTACAACATCAGTTTCCCCACTTATAAAATGGGGATAATAACAGCACCTGCCTCCCAAGGTTATTGTGAGGATCAAGTGAAATGCTTTGCACACCTCAAAGCAGGATGCAAGCACTAGCTCTTATTATGCTGACTTGAAGTCTTGTCTTGTGTACTCTGGTAGACTAAATTCCAGATTGTTAATGTATTTCGTTATCTTCAATGAAATTTCCTATCTCTTTGTCCTGTTTCATACTCATCAGCTACAGATAACCTGATAATTTTAAAGATTCATTTTTATCTGATGTGTTAGAGAATCTGCAATCATGATTCTTTTCCTGATAAGTTCTAGGGTTCTCTAAGTAAAGTGTTCTATCTGAAATCAGATAACTTTGCTTCTTCTTTGCCTTTGCATATTCTCTACATTTCATTTTCTTGCTTAATGTGATAACTAGTGGCTTTAACACTGTAGCAAAATACAGTGAAGACAATGGGCATCTTTTCTTTATTCCTGATGTTACTATGAAAGTTTCATGGTTACTCATATGTATGTGTGTGTGTGTGAAGAGAGAGAATATTTTAGGGGACAGGGATGAACAGACCAGTAATTTCAATAGTTTAGTGAACTCTAGAGTAAAACAAATGACCTCTATCAATGCAGATTTCCCAGAGCAATGAGAATTTAACTCACAGGATATGTTAGAGGTAGGATTTGAATCCAAGTACATAATGAGGAAGTATAGACAGGATGGAAACTGCATTGACTGAATGAAGCCCCCACATCAACGAAATCACAGGCTCAAAGATTTGGTCCATTGTTATTACTCAATGAGATCTTTTTGGATCTCAATTGTTTCATCCAATGTGTTAGCTTTCTGTCAAACACACACTTGGAAACCATATCGTCTATGCCTTCCATGAAGGAATTGACAAAATATGTTTTACAGAGCCTTATGGAAATCCACTACAAACCTCCTTCTAGTTTGGAATTTATCAAAGCTCTGGTTACAGTTGTTAGAGTCAAGAATTCAGAGAAGCATAAGAAAATCTAGCCCACATCACTCTGCCTTGCCCACAAATAATTATAACCCATTTTGTCAAATACTTTGCTGAAATTTAGGTAGGCAACAATGGTAGCATTTTCCTGGACTAATGGTCTGTCAACCTTGTCAAAAGAGAAGAGAAAAATGGAAAATGAGGCAGCCAATCTGAGCATGTCTTCAAAAGATGATCAATTTCGATCTTAAAAGGTCAATAGAGACTAAACTCATTTGACAGATAAGGAAAGTGAAGCACTAGGTGGTTAAGTGACTTCCTCGAGGTCACATAGCTATCAAGTACTTGAGGTTGGATTGAACTCAAGTCTTCCTGACCCCTTGGCATTCTATCTAATGCACCACTTAGCTTCCTCTTGTTCATGAATAGTTCATACTGGCTTATAATAATCACTACTTCCTTCCTTTTCAAGGTAATTATCTATAATCCCTTTAATAATACATTTAAAAATTTTTCCCAGAAATTAGGAGGACTAGATTAAGTAGCATATAAATAAATATAAATAGATAAGAATGAATAGAAACAAAGAAAGGAAAGAAGGAAGGAAGGGAGAGAAGGACAGAGGGAGGGAGGAAATAAAGAAGACAGGGATGGAGGGAAGAGAGGGGAGAGAGACAGAGAGACAGAGACAGAGATGGTGGGAAGGTCAGAGAGAACAGAGAGGGGAAGAAAGAGAGAGAGAGAGAGAGAGAGAGGGGGAACAGACAGGCATTTGTCAAGCTTTGCTAAGCACTGGAAAAACAAATATATAAAAAAAGACAGCCTTGGCCTTCAGGAGCTTAAAGTCTAATGGGGGAAGATGACACACCGACAAAAGAGCCTGAGAAGCAGGAGTTGATGGGGGTGGGTATTCAGCATGGGGGCATGGTGAATTAGTCCAGAGAAGTCCAAACAAGTGAGAAATGAAGAGCTGACTACCTTGAGCATTGTCATTAAATGGAGGTTTGGGGAAGGCTCTCCATCTTTCATCTTTCGGCCCCAGAGGCAGAGGATGCAGAAGCATTTTGAGAGCCAGAACTGACATGATTTTACAGTATGAAGTTCCTAGGGCATGGTGTAGAAATCTCTAGACATGCAGCCAAGTGAGAAATGAAGATTACTAGCCAGCAGCTGCTGATGAAAACTGGCCCCAAACTATTTCGTCTTGACTCATACTGTTTGGAGATCCAAGGCTTCCCTTCCCCTCTTCCCTCCTTCTTCCCCTGGTTTCCTGTACTGCATAACTGCCCCTACAGAAGAGACAGCACTCTTGCGGAGTCGTTTATAGTCTAGCTGCAGAAGACTTCTTTCCATATTTGGGTTGACCTACTCATGAAGGTCTCCTTTCCAGAAATCACTACATGACTACCACACTTGATGGTAAAAACTCATCTTGTGTGAACTGAATGCCTCTAAGTGTTTCATCAGAGATGTGATTTCATTCATCCTTTCTTGTCCTGTCCTAAGACTTGTGCTGTGGCTTCTTTCTGTTGTCTTGGCATAAAAGCTATTCAAATTTTACTGATCAATCAAGCCATCAGATATTCAATGAGCACCTAGTCACAGTCCCAAGCTAGGTGCTGATAGGGATATGAATGGAATAAGTATTTATATCATGCCTACTGTGTTCCAGGCATCGCACTAAGCACTTTAAAAATACTATCTTATTGTACACTCACAACAAAACTGTGAGTCAGGTGCTATTATTATCTCCATTTTATAACTGAGGAAACTGAGACAGACTGAGGTTAAATGACTTGCTCAGGGTCACACAGCTAGTAAGAATCTATTCCAGGACCAGCCATCCATCTATTGTGCCTGGTATGAAGTACCCCTGATAGGAGCACAAAGAAGTAAGCAGAGTTCCTGCTCTCAAAAATATTACAATCTGAATCCCATAATCTCAGAGTGGAAAAGAAGCATTTGTCAGGCACTGGGCCAGCCACTAGGGACATAGAGTCACCGATGTGACTTAGATCTGGACAGGACCTGGGAGGCCTTCAAGACCACCTCCTTTATTTCACAGAGGAGGAAACTGAGGCCCAAAGTCCTTTGCCCAGGGTTATACCCCTACTAAGTATCTGTCTTTAAAGAGACTGGAGAAGAAGACATAGTTTACATATAGAAATGTAAAAACAGGATTGGAATAGGGACTGGCCATGTGACTTTCATGTGTATAAGGAATTTCCAGAGGCAGTTAAGTAGCACCATAGACAGAGCACTGGGCCTGGAGCCAGAAAGACCTGAGTTCCAATACAGCCTAGGATTCCTATGTACTTCCTTACTAGATGTGTGACCTTGGATAAGTCATTTCACCTCAGTTTCTTCAACTATAATATAGGGATAATAACAGCACCTACCTCAGAGGGATGATATGTAGATCAAATAAAATAATATTTGTAAAAAGTGCTTAGCATAGTGTTGGGCACATTGTTGGTTTTGTATCAGTTATATCTGACTCTCCCTGATCTCTTTTGGCAAAGATACTGGAATGCTTTGCTATTTCCTCCTCCAGATCATTTTACAGGTGAGAATACTGAGGCAAACAGGATAAAGTGACTTGCGCAGGGTCACAGAGCTAGGAAGTATCTCAGGCTGGATTTGAACTCAGGTCTGTCCTGCCTCTAGGGCTGGTGCTCTATCCACTGCACCACCTAATAGCTCCTTATTAGGTTTTAGATAAATGTGTATTCCCTTCCCCTTTCCCATCTCGATCCCTAGGTAAAGAAAAACCCTTTCCCAAGGTAGGTCAGAACTTTGTCTGGATCTCAGAATCTTTAAGAGGTTCCCTGAGGATTGAGGACTCAAGAGTCTTTCCCAGGTCACACAGTCAGTATATGTCAGAAGAGTGGATTTGAACTCAGGTGTTCTGCTTCAGGGCAGCCTCTATACTCCTACCCCAAGAGCTCTGTTTTGAATAAACAGGCTGCACAAAATTATTACAAAGTGATGGAGGGTGCTAAGGCATGAAGAACTGATAGGGGAATCAATGTGTCCCAAGAAACCCTTGTAAAATATATTTGATGAATAGTTACCCAGCCTTCCCTTGAAGGTCTTTAATCAAGGGGAACCCACTACACCTCTTGAAGAAGCCCTTTTCATTTTCAGGCTTCTCTAATTGTTAGGAAGGGGTTTTTTTGGTTTGTTTGAAATTAGAGGTTCTTAACATTTTCTGTATTATTGACTTCTCTGATAGACTAGTAAAGCCCCTTTCCAGCATAATGTTTAGAAATATATACAAGAACATATAGAGATTTACAAAAAACAATTACACTGAAATACAGCTGTGAAAATATTTTTTTTAAAGTTCACAGGTCCCTGCTTAAGAACCCCTGTCTTATACCAATACAAAATGTGCCTCTCCACAATTTAACCTACCGATACCAATTCTGCTTTTTGGGGGTCAATCAGAAAACATTTAATGTTTCTCCTATTTAATGTTGTCTCCCATTATCTGAAGACAAGCTATTAGATGGAATGCTAGCCTGGCCCCACATCCACATGAGGCACGATGACAAAGGGAGGGCAGGAATCTTTAATAATCATCAAAACTTAAATTTAGAGGCAGAAGGCATCTAGAAACTAAGACCTAGACAGTTATATCACTTGGTCTAGGTCACAAAGTTTGGACATTTCCAAGGTGGAATTTGAATCCAGAGCTTCCTAACTCTGTCTCCATGACACAGCACTGCTTCTCAAAAGCCCAGGTAGCACTAGGTGAGGGTAGGAACCAGGTCCAGATGAATAGGGAGATCAATAGGGAGGCTATTTGAGTCCAGATCAAAACAAAAGCAGGTTGTATACATGGATGAGGAGATCAACTATACAGCTGCCAACTATATATACAGGAAAGTACAGATTATATGAATGTATGTGGGCAAAGACAGAAAGACAGGTCAAGAGACACAAGTAGGAGCAGTGGAGGATGATGGGGGAAAGTTAGGGCAGGTTCAAAATCAACAAGAAAGCCAGATGAAGGGTGAGAAACTCCAAACAATGAAAGAGTCTGAGCTTTCTCATGCTCAGTGAGCAGACATTGTCTTTAGTCTTTTGAGCAGGGAGATTTTCTTGGAAGAGCCCCAGATGTGGGCTCCTCATCTCCAAGACCATATCATTGTGGAACCCATCTTCCAAGAAAACAACAAGCAGGGTGCAATCAGACAGCTAGAATTCCTTTAGCACCTGTTTTGTTCCAGGCACTGTGCCAAGCCCTGGGTATGCAAACAAAAGGCAGGATGCAACCCATGCCCCCAGGGTACTCACAAAGCTAAAGGTGCTTTGGAAAGAGGGTTGCATTTGGAATTTATTAATTTAATCTGATTGTCCTAGTTAGGTGAGTGACCTGAAACAAGTCACTGGACCTCAGCTTCTCCATCTATAAAATGGAGAGTTGGATTACTTGGCTACTATGTCATCATCCAAATCTAAAATTTATTATTCTAAGTCAGGGGTTCTTACCCTGGAGTCTGTGAACATTTCTTTTACTTTGATGACTATTTCAATAGAATCAGGTTCTTTTGTCATCCTAAGCATTTTAATTTAGTGCATTTAAAAATGTGATTCTGAGGAAGGATCCATAGGCCTGAGAAGATTCACAAATAATGTTAAGAGCCCCTAGTTTAGGTGAATATCTCTTTCATGCTTATGTTTCTGGAGGGCCTGAAAAGCATGGCACATTTTCTGGTATATCACTGACTGGGTCTGTATAGAAATGCCTAACAAAGGAACTCCCCAAGATCTACTGACCTTTTTTTAAAAAAATATGCATAAAACATAAATCTATTTGCATAAGTTACAAATGTAAGTACATCTGTAAAGCTGTGTCTTTGGCTGTGAATCAAATGTGTGAACCAGGGAAGGTGGGAATTGGAGCTGGGTCTCCCCTGCCTTCACTCCCCAGCGTGGGAAGTTCCATGTGGTTCCCTGACTCATTCTATGATATATACTTGGGGATCCACTATAAAACGTGATAATGAAGGAAAGTCTTCTACTGCTTTTGTGATGGGTCATAGAAAATCCACACTCTTCAGAGGAATTCAGGCCAGTTATGTATGTGCACAATGAATTAACCAAAAAAAAATGTATTAGGAATCTGCTAAGTGCCTGGCATTGGGCTAGGTCCTAGAGATACAAAAAGGAAACAGACATTATTCTTAACCACCACAGATACTTTGTCTATATTTCATTTCTAGAAAGAGACCTGTGGAGCAGACAAGTTAGACTGTCTAAAGCAGCAAGGTACCTTGAGGCATAGGTAAGAGGTATCTTGTACCAGAAGAGTCAAACCACCATTCCCATTTTAATAACCACCTCCCCTGAGGCTAGGGTAGAGACAACCCAGAACCCTAAACTGAGAGCCTTGGAAATAGCAGTGCCCCCCCAAATCACCAGGCCTACTTCCAGCCCAACCCCCAAAGTCAACTCTAAGGGGAAAATTCACTGTGGACCATCAAAAACATGAATTAACCAACTGCCACCAAAGGACAGATAAGCCCAGGAAGAAGGGAATGGGAATATTACCTAGACCTTCTCAGCCCAATCTTGATGCCATTTCCCTAGGTGGCAACCCTCCCCATCCCCACAACCAGGCAAATACTTCTCAGGGTATTTATAGCCATAGCTACTGAAAACACAGAAAATGGAGGTTCTCGCCACTTTAACACTTTCATCACCAGAAATTAGTATGAATTCATCAATGAAAATGACATTAGAGAAGAGGCATTACAATCTGCTTGATACTGTACCCTAAGGACAATAAGACCTTTCCATCTGAACTTCAAAAGAATCCTTATATATGTATCATCTCCCCTATTAGAACTTGAGCTCCTGGAAAGAAGGGACTCTTACTTTCTACAAGTAATCCTAGAGTTTAGCACAGCATTTTTTCACTTTTTAAGTAAGCACTTAATAAATGCAATTTATTCATTCTGAAGAATGAAGAGTGAATGATTTTCTTCTTCTTTGGGGGTAAATTATGTTTTAAAAAATGAAAACATGATCCTGGAGAAATAAAAGACCATTATTACCCTGTCTTTGAATACTCACATTCTTAGAGCTTGGGAAGAAATTTCCCCTAAAAGAAGTCTTCTACCACCATTATCAAACCTCTCCAATAACTCAAGAGAGAACATGTCACTACTTTTAACTGAGGAAGGCCTGAGGAGTCAACAAACCTTTCCTAATCATGGGGACTAAGGGTGGAAATTGGACCTGAGAAATTCTCAATGAGGTAACACCCTTTACCAATACAGGTTGATACCTCCTGGGTAATACACAATAATGACAGCAAAGGCGTAATAATGGCATCCAGCATTTATAGACCACTTTAAAGCTTGCAAAGCATTTTTGAAATATCTCATTGATCCTCACAACAATGCTGGGAGGCAGTTACTATCCTTGTCTGGTGACCCACAGTTTAAGAGGCACTGAAGGGTTTGCCAGTGGAAACAGTTTAAGAAGCCCTATATAGATGAGGCAAACAGAGGTTTAGAGTATAACTTGAGATATTTGCCCAGGATAACACAGCTAGTGTGTGACATACATGAAGCAAGGTCTTAATGACTTTGAGGCAAGTTCTCCAGTCATTCTTCAATTTACACTGTCTGTATTCCTAACTGAAAGGAATATAATGTTCGATTTAACAGAATTACTTACTCTTTGACAGTGAAGATCTCTCAGAGGGTGGTTAGTCTGATCTGTAAATGACCCCATCTTTTACATTCCCCACAAGTGGTCATCCACCCTTTGTCTAAAGATATACAGAAGACAGGAACCCACTACCCACCCAAGAAAGCCAACTACACATTTGAATAGCTTTAATACTTTGGATTTTTTCTCCTCTCTCTGAGCCTAAATCTGACCCACTGTAACTTCTACTCATTGTTTCTGGTTTTGCTCTTTGGGGCCAAACAAAACAAGTCGAATTTCTTTTCTATAAGATGGCAGCCTTCAAATATTTTAAAATAGATCAAAACAAACTTCTTCATAATAAAGCATGTCAATTATCAGAGAGGAAAAAAAAATCTGATTCAGGCACAAGTCCATGAAGATTTGCATTTCCATGTGCTATTCACCGTACTTAAAACTTTGGGGTTATTCTTACATTCAGTGACATATGTCACATATCTGAGTATGTTTTCATGCATAAATTCATATACACAGTAACATAACATGGGATTATGAAACTTAACACTTTAGATTTGCAGAAAAGATTTCAGACAGGAAAAAAGCAGCAACATCTGTTTGTGGATCCATGAGAAACCATTTCTCAGGAGCTTAAAAATATTTCCATTTCATATCCAGTATCTATGGATACAGGCGTAATTCAATTTCTAGGCTCTCAATTCACTATGAAATCACTTTAAAGTGGGGAAAAAAAGACAATAGAGCTATATAAATAATTCTTGATCTCAGTCATGCTTTTATAGGAAAAACTATACTTTTAAATGGTGTAAAGAGACTCATTGGACTGACTCCTCATGTTGAAGAAATCTAATGTGAATAAATTAGATTTGGTCAGTAGAACACATTCTTGCAAAATTCTATGCTTTGGACATGAAGTATCTGGACAATATTTAAATTAATGTTACAAACATTCATTTAAAATGGTATAATCCATATATCATTATAATATTTTGAATATGTACAGTATCTGAAGTGTGAATTTGAACAAAAAATGGTACTGAGTCATATATTTAAAGAAGTGGATTTCTTTAAAGGGAAGACATCAATATTGAAAAAATCACAAGGTAAGGTACTTGCTGACTATCAGAAGATATCTCCCTGGCTCTAGGGTCAAGGACCTGAGTTCAAATCCCACAGCTGATGCTGATTTTCTACATGACTTTGGGGAAGTCATTTTATCATCATGGGCATTGATTTCTTCATATACAAAGATGGGACTGGAATAGATGGCCCCTGAGGACTCTTCTACCTCCATATCTATGACCATTTGATCCTATGAATTTGGAAGACACAGGCCCATAACTCTTGCCTGTGTGGAATGGACGATAAAGAAAGTATTGAGGGAGTATCATCTCCATGGGAACATTTGGGTGTGCTGTTAAATTAGGGTATCATGGCATAAAAGGATACAGAAGTGGCTTTGGAGTCCAGAAGACCCGAGTTAAAATTTCACCTCTGACCCACTCTGTCTGCAAGCTCCTACTCACTTAAATTCTCAGTGAATCAGACAACTCTGAGTTGTCTAGCAGGTACTCATGTGCAAGGTAAAGTGGATTTTCTCAATAAGAATTCCCTATACCAGTAAAATATCATGTTCCCTGCTCATCCAACACCACCTAAAGAAGAATTAAAATACACAGTATAATTCTTTTGTTTATATAATGAATACGATTGCCCTTGGCGAGAAGGCAGTGATAGAGTCATGATCCCATGGCTATGGTCATCTCTTTATATAGCTAAAGCTGGAAAGGACCTACGAGGATGTCTATTCCAACAAATTCACTCTACATATAAAGGAATGAACTTTGGCAGTTCACTTGTCCAGGTCATAAATCTGCTTCTGAGAAAAAAACATTTCCTGACTTAAGAATTCTAACTATGAATGACCAACAATGATTCTAGAGGATTGATGATGAAGCATATTTCCCAACTCCTAACACAAAGCTATGGTCTCAGGATGAAAAATGAAACACATATTTTTGCACATGGATAATGAGGAAATTTGTTTTGCTTAAATATGGATCTACGTTTCAAAGATTGCTCCCACTCAATGGCATGGGAAAGTTGAAGGAAAGAAAACAGATTTTTGAAAAAAATCACTGAAAAAAAAATTAAGTAATTTTTGAATCAACTGAACTTAACAGTTCACCTGCACCAGACATAGATCTGCTCAGTTTTAAAAGAAATAGTTGCCCTAACTCAGAGTTCTGAGACAGTAGCTGATCTTTTGAACACAACAAATTATGGTATTAACAGAACAAGGGGAGAACAATACATCCTTTAGTGATTTATAAGGAAAGAATTGAAGAATTTTTTGTTTTTGTTCAGTCATGACCCTATGGACCCTTCTATCCTCCCCTATATCTGCCCAAGTTTATGTTTGCCATATAAAGATATATCTATATATATTATAGATGCTATCTATTTCATCCTCAGAGATTGATATCTGAGGAGATTTGGATATCAGAACTGTTCTATAATTATGAGACAAATATAATTTATTACATCATAGACAGAAAATGAATTCAACTGTTAAACATAAGCTAAGTTGAATATGTTTGCAGGGAGGACCCAGAGTATGAATTCACAGAAACAGGAAGAAATGAATGGGTAGATTGTGCAATGTGTTAATGAGAGACTGAAATTCTTTCTTTGCACTGTCATTTCTTGTTAAAATAAGCCATTACAGCTGAGTAGAGAAATATTTTGTGGACACAGAATCAGAGAAGCTATCCGATGGACCAACTAATTTAGCCAAGATATTGTGATCCCAATAAGGTGATCATCAAGACCAAACCAGTGGTGGAAGCATCTTTTTAACAGAGAAGTTTCACTCATGAAAGAACTTTGCGGATATTTGCTCACACAGAAAGAAGATACTAATTTTTACAATTCCAGAAGTTGGAGTTATCCCAAGAATACAAGTTTTCCTCACTCATGTTCTTGCTGGCCAGTTTCTGTAAGTATGTGCCTACCCTTTCCCATATATACCCTGAATATGGTGGTTGGGGAGTGTAATCCTGGTGTATATGTGTATTGTGTTCTTTTTATTATACCTGTATTTGCTTTAACAAATAGGTATATGCAATATTTCTTTTGCTCTATTGTTAAAGAAATGGATATCCTAAAGATCTTAATGTGATACCATTTGGAGCAGCTGGTTTGGGGTAAATGGAATCACATGAATTAAGAAGTAAAGAATGAAAATGAGGAATGACAGGAGTTTATCCCTCCAAAAAAAGGTTCCCAAGAGGACACTGAGAGAAGTTGAGTCAGGGTAGACTGAATGATCCAGTAGAACAGTGAGTTCCACATACTCTGCATGAGATATGTGAGGCTCTACAGTGTAGATGGCCATCTCACACACCAGTTATATATAAATGAGGAGACTGAAGATCAAAGTGACTTGCCCATGATTACATGGGGAATAAGCATCAGAGTCAGGCTTTGAATTCAAGCTCTGCTTCATAGACGATGTATTTTCCACTATAAGGAGAAGACAGAGGAGAAATATGGGGAGATTGTGTTGACCCTGATTCTCCTCTTAAAATCAAATGCCAACTTCATCATGAAGCTTTCCCTAATCTCTCTAATTAATAAGGTCTTTAGATCTCACACACAAAAAACCACAGACTTTCAGAACGAGACCTCACATTTCTCTCTCATAAAATTGTTGGACTACATGTCATCTGCAGGGAGGTCTCTTCCATTCTTAGATCTATGAATCTATTAAGTATTCATGTAACTATGACCTACAGCAGGGTCATAAGTTCTTATATGAACTTTGTATCTCTCCTCACACCTAAGACAGTGCCTTGTACACAGCAAACATTTAATAAATGTTTAATGTATTCATATCACAGAAACCATGTTCAAAGTCCAAAAGCACCATGGGAAACACAACTGAATCCTGTTATCTAATTGAACATTCAAAACAGTACTGTTTCCACAATCAACTGGACAGGCAAGAAAATAAAAATCTCAAAAAGGAATATAAGAATTACCCCACTGAGTAGGAAATAGGGCAACAACATTGCCTCAAGTACCAGATCAATCTGAAGGTCACCAGGCAGGAGAAATTTCCCACTTTCTAGGGTGGTCTTTGTGTTACAAAAAGTTCATTTACATCATTTATGAGCAATTTTAAGTATAATGTGGCAAGACAGGCTTAACCAGGATACAATCAGCTAATGAGCAATGGAAACTCTCTCCCCTTGGCTCTGTTCTGTTCAACATTTGTATTGATGACTTGTAGAAAGGCAATCTTCTCAGGGAGGAAAGGCATTAAAAAAATAACTTTGAAGACAGCACAAATCTGGGAAGAATGACAAACATATTAGATGGTAGGCCTGGAATTATTTAATTCAACAAATTCAACAAATATTCATTAAGTATTCAATTTGAGAATATGAAGACAAGACTGAAATAGGATTGCCTTCCAAGGACTAGGATTCTAATGGGTGTGGGTAAAGTAGTAAGGGGATATACAAGCATACCAGATTTGCACAATATATGACCCACAGGCCACTTTTGGCCCACCAAAGGATTTCAGGAAGCTATCACATGACACATGACAACCAACCATTGTCAGTCTGTCTCAGATAGACTTCTGTAAGTACAGCCTTTTGAGTGAAATTTTACAGAACAAATCCTTTTACTAAGGGGATTTGTTCTATAAAGTTTGGATTCAATCAAAGGGCCATAGTTGAGGACCTAGAGGGCCACATGTGACCTCGAGGCTGCAGGTTACCCAACCCTGTCTAGACCATAAGATGCATTATAATCATTGATGACCTTTTAATTTGAAAATAAAGGTTATATGTCTTATTACAGCCATGATGACTTCATACAGCTAGAGACTAATTTATACAAATTCAAAAACATTTTGTAGCAGCAAGACTATCAGATTTTGGAAAAATAAGACTAGAACCCAGCTCTGGTTCTGCTACTTTCTATTGTGGGAAAATTAGGCCTCCTCTCTGGGCCTTGGTTTCTTCATCTTTAAGATGAAAGAATCAGACTGGCTATAACCCATACGATCTAATATAAATAAATCTAATATCTATAATTTATCTATGGAAATAAGGAGATTTACAACAAGTATGAATTCCCAAAAATTCAAAAGATAGTGGGTGGAAGGTTATCCCTGAAGTCAGACAAGAGAGGTTTCAAATCCTGACCCGGACAGTGACTAGCTGTATGACCCTGAGCAAGTCATTAGTCTCCCAGTACCTCAAGCAGCTCTTGACATCAGTAGAGGAAATTTCCTTATCAGCAGGTCCCTAAATGGATAAAATTGCAAGTATTACAAAGAAGTTCAAATCATGAGCATGTGTTGATGGCTATCCATGAACAGAGTTATAGATAGAGATTCTATCTCTCTGTGCATTTAAAATGTGACTAGAATTAGGAAAATTATGTTGACATGAAGTTGAGCACATAACAGCTGCATAAAGGAAAGTAGACCCCTACAATCCTCAATCTACAGTCACCATTCAATCATGCTAACTGGTAAATCAGTCTCCATAATGTCATAAAAATGTGATTCTGTAAAAATATCATGTTTCCTGACTTAAAACCACTCAACTAAAATGAGTATTCAAGAATATATCTTCAATTGTCATTTTCATTATATTGGCTCGGCCTACCCACAAGTAACTGATATTTTTCCACTTATGTAGATCTGACTTTATTTGTAAAAAAAGTGTTTTGTAATTGTGTTCATATAGTCCCTGGGTTTGTTTTGGCAGGTAGACTCCCAGATATTTTATAGTGCCTACCGTAGTTTTAAATGGAATTTCTCTTTCTATCTCTTGCACTGAGCTTTGTTAGTAATATACAGAAATGCAGATGATTTATGTGAGTTTATTTTGTAACCTGCAACTTTGCCAAAGTTGCTTATTATTTCAAGTAGTTTTTTTAATTGATTTTCTGGGATTCTTTAAGTATATCATCATATCATCTGCAAAGAGTGATAACTTAGTTTCTTCTTCACCTATTCTAATTCCTTCAATTTCTTTTTCTTCTCTTATTCCCACAGCTAATATTTCTAGCATAATATTGAATAACAGTGGTGATAATGGATATCCTCGTTCACCCCTGATCTTATTAGAAATGCATCTAGCTTACCCCCATTGCATATAATGCTTAAGGATGGTTTTGGGTAGATACTGCTTATTATTTTATGGAAAGTTCCATTTATTCCTATGCTCTTCAGTGTTTTCAATAGGAAAAGGTGTTGTATTTTGTCAAAACTTTTTATGCAAAAAAGCTTGCTTTTTATTTTTTCAGTGCCATACCAATCTAACTACCAGATAATTATTTTCTAGAGCTAGAAAAAATAATTTCAAAATTCATCTGTAAGAACAAAAGGTCCAGAATATCAAGGGAACTAATGAAAAGAAATGCTAGGGAAGGTGGCCTTGCCCTACCACATCTCAAATTGTATTGTAAAGCAACAATAATCAAAACCACTTGGTACTGGCTAAGAAATAGAGGGGTAGACCAGTGAAATAGGTCAGGTACTCTAGACACAGTAGTCAATGAATATAGTCATCTACTGTTTGATAAACCCAAGGACCCCAATTTCTGGGATAAGAACTCATTGTTTAGCAAAAATTGCTGAGAAAACTGGATAAGAGTGTGGCGAAAACTGGGCATAGACCAATGCCTGACACAGTACACAGGAATAAAGTCCAAATGGATACATGATCTAGTTATAAAGATTGATACTATAAACAAATTGGGGGAGCAAGGAATAGTATATTTGTCACATTTATGGAGAATGGAGAAATTTTTGAACAAACAAGAGATATAGAACATTATGAAGTGCAAAATGGATAATTTTGATTACATTAAATTGAAAAGTTTTTGCACAACCAAACCCAATGCAATCAAGACTAGAACGGGAGCAGAAAACAGAGAAAGAATTTTTGCAACTAGTGTCTGTGATAAAGAACTCATTTCTAAAATATATAGAGAACTGAGTCAAATGTACAAGAATACAAGTCATTCTCCAACTGATAAATGATCAAAGGATACAAACAGGCAGCTTTCAGAGGAAGAAATTAAAGCTATTTATAGTCACATGAAGAAATGCTCTAAATCACTATTGATTAGAGAGATGCAAATCAAAGCAACTCTGAGGTACCATATCACACCTATCAGATTGGCTAATATAACCAAACAGGAAGATGATACATGTAGGAGAAGATGTGGGAGAGTTGGGCCACTGATTCATCGTTGGTGGAGCTGTGAGTTGATCCAACCATTCTGGAGAGCAATTTGGAACTATTTCCAAAGGTTTACAAAAATGTGCATACCCTTTGACCTAGTAATATGGCTTCTACGACTGTATCCCAAAGAGATTATAAAAATGGGAAAGGGTTCCACATGTACAAAAATATTTATAGCAGCTTTTTTTGTAGTGGCCAAAAACTGGAAATCAATGGGATGCCCACCAACTGGGGAATGGCTCAACAAGTTGTGGTATATGAATGTAATGGAATAGTATTGTACTACATAAAATGATGAACAGGAAGACTTCAGAGAGGCCTGGAAAGACTTATATAAACTGATGCTGAGTGAAAGGAACAGAACCAGGAGAACTTTGTACACAGCAATAATCACAGTGTGCAAGGGATTTTTCTGGTAGACTTCATCCTTCAATGCAAGGACCTAAAAAATTCCCATTGAACTCTTGAGGAAAAACACCTCCCACATCCAGAGAAAGAACTATGAAATTGAGTCGCACAATGAAGCAGATAGTTTTATTTTGTATTATGTTTTATTTTGATTTGTTTTATGGCTTTTCCCATTCATTTTAATTCTTCTATGCAACATGATTAAATTTAATAGGAAGGTATGTGTAAGAACCTATATAAGATTGCACGCTGTCTCAAGGAGGGAGTGGGAAAGGAGGAGGGAAAGGAGGGAGAGAAAGGTGAAAAAATCTAAGTTATATATAAGTGGTTGTAGAACACTGCAAACAAATAAAATAATTAATAATGAAAAAAGAATGCATCTTCAATCCAATTCCTTCTCATCCTGAGAACTGGAGGTATAGATTTCTAAGTCACTATGATTGCCCCAAAAAGATCACTTTTCTCCACTATTTTAAACTATTTTTCTATCTTTATCGCAATTAGCCCATATCTGGGGGATTCCAACGATCATCACTCACCTAGATTCATGTAGTCTTCAGACTGGCCTACCTCCAGGCTCTCCATTCCCCAAATCTCCAATTAAATTCATCCATCAATGTTGTTTATTTGGCATTTACCTCATTACTCCCTCCTTCTTCTCCCAGAACCTCATTTTAAAAAAATGATAATAACTCACATATGCAAAGCACTTTAAGTTTGGGAAGAACTGTCCTCACAGCTACCCAGAGAGATAAATACTATTGTTCTCATTTTGTAGATGAGAAAACTGAACCTCAGAAAGGTTAAACAATTTATTATAGGTCAAAATATTAGATTGGGAAAGGACTTCAGAGGTCATCTCCTCCACCTCTCTCATTTGATAGATGGAAAAACTGAGGCCTATTTGAATCAAATGACTTATTCATGATTACACAGGTATTAAGTGCCAGAGGCCAGCTTTGAACTCAGGAAGAATCTTCTTGACTTCAGGCCTGGCCCTCTATCTACTGCACCACCTAGCTGTCCTAGGTATCTGATAATTTAGGTTCGAATCCCAGTTGAGTGATTTTTTAGTCATGTGACCTTGGGAAAATCACTTAATGTCTTTAAATTTCAGTTTTCTGATTTATTAAAACAGGACTCATAATATTTATGTTACCTACTACATGGGATTGTTATCATGACCAAATGACACCATGGTTCTAAGGCTCTTAATGTTCCCCTACCCCAAGTGGTTTGGCTTAGTTGGCTGGGAAGGGGTATCTGAACTCTTTATTTCACTTGTCTGTTAAGACTCTGAAGTCAGAGGACTTGTATTTGAACCCCACCTTTGATACATCCTGTAAGAGTAAATTGCAGAGCAAGTACTTATCTACATTGGTAGGGGGCACTTCCTCAGTGGGAATTTCTTATGCCAATGAACTCATAGGTCCAGTTCAGGAAAATCAAAATATGGCTTTGCCAGGCGCCTTGTATAGAAATAGTAAGACTTTTCACAAAACAATGACAAAAAGAAAGTTTAAATGCCTTAATACAACAAACGTTATTTTCATTCTCCATTTTGACTTTTTGTCCGTATTAGGAAAAGGACTTTACAAGGATTGTAGATCATGAAAATAGGGCCCTAGAGAGGCTCATGGTAGACATGAGTAGGTTATAACTCTTTACCAACCAAAAGCTATGTGACAACAACAGCATCAGGTCATCAGAGAGATATTTGACTTGAGAATTTGAGGGTCTTGGTTCAAATCTCAGTTCTACTACTTCCTGCCTTGGAAGAATCACTGAATCTCTCCGAAAAGGTTGGACTCAATAGCCCCTAAGGTCCCTCTTATCAGAGCAGGAGTTATGTGGCACAGAACACAGAGTACTGGATCTGGAGTCACAAAGACATGGGTTTAAATCCAGTCTTAGATACTTATCAGCTGTGTAATCCAAGGAAAGTCAGATAATCTCCATTTGCCTCAGTTTCCTCATCTGTAAAATGGAGAAAATAATAGCACCTACTTCCAGAGTTACTATGAGAATCAAATGAGATAAAATATGAAAAGCGCTTAGTACAGTGCCTGGTACATAGGTAGGGATTACAAATGCTCATTCCCTCTTTTATCTCCATATATATGTGGTTCTATGACCTTGTGTACATATATAAATGTATGGATAAGTCATCTAACCTCTCCTTGCCTTAGTTTCCTCATATGGAAATTACTGACTAGATGCCCTCCAAGATCTCTTTCTGCTCCAAATTGAAGATCCTCAAACACATCTTTGAGCATATAGGGTAAGTCACTTCAACACAGTAGGACTCAGTAATCACATATGTAAAATCAAGAGGGTGTGCTCAATAATCTCCAAAACCCGTATGACTCTATATTTGTATAATTCTAACAAAAGCAGTGCTGGTAATGTGAGCAGAGCAAGGAATATCTGATGTTCTGTGTGTGTCATGGGTTATCCTTGAAGGATAAAAGACCGAGAGAATGACTCCCAGCTGCTGGGTTGGATATCTACAGAAAGATTTGGACAAGAGTCAACCAGCATGAGAGGACATGGATAGGTCTTCAACTCCTTCACCAGAGAGAATACTCAAACTTTGATGATCACAGACCTATCCTAGCCTTGAAAAATCTAATTTATTCCCATGAAAGTTGACAAAAGGCCATCATTATTTCAAGAATAATGAAAATGTCCCTAGGAAGCAAAATGAAAAACACATGAGTCAGATGCTTTAGCCACAATTATTTAGTGAGAGTCAAGAGAGAAGAACTTCCCTATCCCTATTCTAAGCCCTCTAGGATGGCTGGAGACAATAGAGAACACTGATGAAAACTGATTTATCCAGGGCTTTCAATTACTGAGTTGAAATAAGAAATCATTATGAAGACATTTCTTTTGTGTGCCTTTGGCCAGTGTTTCTATCTGTTGGCTTCAATCAGGCTTTAGAAAAAAGGTCTATAGGAGAAACACAATGACCTCTGCAACCACACAGGAAATCTATTCAGCTGCCACCCCTTTCCATTTGAGTCTCAAATGACTCTGGCAGCTCTGAATGGCCTGTCTTAAGCAAGCATGACTTCTGTTTAAAAAAATTCTGCCCTGCTGCCTAATCGGCCAAGAAAGCCGAGGAGGAGAAGAGAATAATTTATGGGCTTCCTGGAAACTCTCCCTACAGGCTCCTCCACAATGCCCACTCGGCACAAAATTAAAATAGACGAACAGCTCTGCCCACAGCTCTGCCCTCTTCCACAGGGCCAGTGAGGGATTCACATACTCTGGAGGGAAAACTTTGTAGAAAATAAGCAATGAATGTTGGATTTGGAATCAAAAAATCTGGATTCAAACCCTGACTCTGCCATTTACTACTTATATGATGTACAAGTCATTTCATATCTGTGGACCTCAGTTTCTTCATCTGTAAAAGGGAACGTGCAGTGGGACATGATGAGCTTTTAAATCTCTTCTTGTTCTAGTATGATTCCACATATATCTAAGACATTGAAACATTCAGCAGGACAGGAATCGCATTGGAACAAACCTTTACTTTTGACATAGTACTTGCATATAATAGATACTTTATAAATATTTATAGAATTGAATTGAAGCTTAGATACTCTGTGTCCTCCCACCCATCCCAACCAATTTCAGTTTATCACAGACCCCTAACCTAGACCTGGAAGGAATCCCAAAAGGAACCTTAGTTTTATAAATAGGATTCAAATTTGGATCTTCCAAAATCCAAGTCCAAGTAAGTCTATCTTACTAAACCACATCACCTCTCTAGGTTCAAATACTGTCTCTTCTACCTCATAATTGAGTAAACATGGGCAAAGTCCCTCAAATTCTCTTGTCCTAAGTTTTCTTATCCAGAACATTGGCACAATAATCAGGATAGCACTTGCTTCACAGACTTGTAAAACTCATCTGAGACAACGTTGGCAGAGCTTTTTGAAAACATTAAAGGGCTGTATGAATTTCAGCACTTCTCTTTATTGTTCTTCAGTGGGAAAGCCCAGGCATACCTTGATAAGTGTTATTAACTGGTTCCATGAAAACATGATGTGACATGAAATGACAGGACAAGGAACAGTTCATTCTTTCCTCATGATCAATGTTATCATGGGGTAATTGATCAAATGATATTAACAGGGTTGAGTAATGAGGCCCTGATGCCAGGTCTCTTCAATGGATATCATTATTAAGAGACTGTGTTCAACAGAATACCCATGTCTATGCTTATATCTTCCAGGTTTATTGTCACATGGCTGTTGTTTTCTAAAGATAACTGAAAAGAAAATGAGCACACTTCCTGGCTCTCCTTTCCCCATTCTGGACATCCTAAATTGTGCCAGTTCTCAGCTGGAACTACTAATGACTTCCAGGGTAGAGGAAAGAAAGTACTCAGCACGACCCTACCACTAATCCCCTCCAAACAACTTCAAAATGACACCTCAAATCCGATTCTGGAGTGGCAGAGCCAAAAAAAGGTCAAAGTGAGACATTCTTATAGTTCAACACAATTTAGGAGGTGGCTGGGTTAGGGGTGGATTTTTTTTTTTTGGTAAATATGCATCAATTTCATTTAGATTGTCAGTTTTACTGGTATAAAATAGTTGGACAAAGTAATTCCTAATATTGCTTTAATTCCATCTTTATTGGTGCATTCAAGAACATTGAACCTGTTTGTTTTTGATACTAGTAATCAGGGTTTCTTCTTTCTTTTATTTTTAAATCTATCCAGATTAACAGAAGAGGAATAGAATACTTAAATCATCATCTTAGAAAAATAAATTTAACAAATCACTACTGAGCTCCTTAAGAAAAAAAATCCCCAAAAGCAGATGGATTCACAAGTAAATTCCACCAAATATTTAAGGGAAAATTAATCTCAAAACTATATAAACTATTTGAAAAAAACAGGCAAAGAAGGAATCCTACCAAATTCCCTTTGTGATGCAAATGTGGCTTTGATACCCCTAAACCAGGGAGAGCAAAAACAGAGAAATAAAACCATAGACCAATTCCCTTACTGAATATCAATGAGAAAAACTTTTAAAGAAAATTCTAGCAAGGAGATTATAACAATATATCACAAAGATAATAGACTATGACCACGTAAAATGTATACCAGGAATGTAGGGCTGGTTTGATAATAATAAAACTATCAGCATATCTGAATTTATAATAACAAAAATAATAAAAAATTATGTGATTGTCAAAAGAGACACAGAAAAATCTTTTGACAAAATATAACATTCTCCTATTAAAAAACACTATTAAAAACAGGAATAAATGGAGCTTTCCTTAAAATAATAAGCATACATTTTTCAACATGTGCAATTATTATCTGCAATGGGGATAAGTTAGAAACTTTCCCAATAAGATCAGGGTGAAGCAAGGATTCCCATTATCACTCCTATTATTCAATGTTATTCTAGAAGGGCTAGCTATGACGATAAGACAAGAAAAAGAAATTGAAGAAATAAAAAAAGACAATAAGGAAACAAAACTATCACTCCTTTCAGATGATAAGATGTTATACTTAGAAAACCCTAGGGAAACAACTAAAAAAACTAGATGATACTATTAACAACTTTGGCAAAGTTGCAGGATATAAAATAAACTTACATAAATTATTATATGTATTACCAACAAAGCAAGCAGGAAGGAAAGAGAAATTCTATTTAAAATAACTTCAGACAATGTAAAATGCTTGGGAATCTACCTGCCAAGACAAACCTAAGCACTGTGAACAAAATTGCAAAACACTTTTCACATCAGTGAAGACATATCAAATCAAATGGCTAAATATTCATTGTTCATGAGTAGACTGAACCAATATAATTAAAATGGCAAGTCTATATGAATTCATTTAGTTATTCAGTGCAATACCAATCAAACTACCAAAGTATTAGTTTATAGAGATAGGAAAATAAGGAACAAAATTCATCTAGAAGAAGAAAAAGTAAAGGACAAGAAGGAATCAATGAAAAAACTGTGAATGAAAGTGACCTAGTAGTTCCAGATTTCAAACTATACTCCTAAGAGGTAATCATCAAAGCAATCTGGTACTAGTTAAGAAACAGAGTGGTGAATTAGTGGAATAGATGAAGCACACAATAACCTGCTTCATCTCTTGGAGTGTACAAGCAACTCTTTAAGGCAAGAGTTCTTACACATGTTTGAGTCATCATGAAGCCCTAGGGTAACCTAATGAAGCCTATGGATCTCTTCTCAGAAACATGTTTTTAAAGACATAAAACATACAGGATTAAAAAAGAAAACAATCATATTGAAATGCAGTTATTAAAACTTAAAAAGTAATTACTGAATGTAATTATTAAGATATTTTAGAAACAAGGTCATAGACTGCAGGTTGAAAGCACCTACTCTAATACAATCCTAGAAATTATATCCTTTAGCAAGAAACTACAGATTGGGCATGTAGGACTCAGAGTCAGAGTGGAGGCTCTCATCTCACTATGGGACTCAGATAGAATGACAGTTCCTCTGCCCAGTCCCAGCCTGCAGTTCATAAGAGACAACCCAGCTGCTTGCACACATCTAGAAAAATTTGGCCAGTTTCACAATCAGTGAATCGTTACTGGGGGCGGAGCCAAGATGGCGGAGTAGAAAGGAGCACATACACATAGCTCCGAACCCACAACCCATAGAACATCTGTATAAAGTAACTCACGGCGAATTCTGAAGCAGTGAGGCCACAGAACAGTGGAGCGAAGGAGATTTCTGTTCCAGAGGGACCTGCAAACCTCTCGCAAAAGGTCCATCACGCTGTGGACGCGGAGCCCAGCCTAGCCCTGCCGCGGCCACGGCACCAAGAGGAACAGATCCGAGCAGGCTTCAGGGATGGGATCTCCAGCGGCTGCGCAGGTCCCTCCACCCACAGGTGATGGGGGTCGGTGAGAGGGTCTCTTTGGCAGGTCGAGAGGGGAGTGGGGTGCCCCCATAACTCAGGCCCCCTCGGGAGGCAGTAGCTGACGCAGGGGCAGACCAGGGCTCCCCAAGCAGGCAGGAGCCTGGATCCATTGTTGAAGGTCTCTGCATAAATCCCCTGAGGGAACTGAGCCTGAGAGGTGGCCCTGCCCCTACCTCAGCACCTGAACTTAATCTCACACTGAATAGCAGCCCTGCCCCTGCCAAAGCCCCGAGGCTGGGGAGCAGCATTAGAATCTCAGACCCCAAGTTCTGGCTGGGAGGATCAGGAGGTGAGGTGGGTGTGAGGAGAATATTCAGAGGTCAAGTCACTGGCTGGAAAAATGCCCAGAAAAGGGAAAAGAAATAAGACTATAGAAGGTTACTTTCTTGGTGAACAGGCATTTCCTCCCTTCCTTTCTGATAAGGAAGAACAATGCTTACCATCAGGCAAAGACACAGAAGTCAAGGCTTCTGTGTCCCAGCCCACCCAATGGGCTCAGGCCATGGAATAGCTCAAAAAGAATTTTGAAAATCAAGTTAGAGAGGTGGAGGAAAAGCTGGGAAGAGAAATGAGAGACATGAAGTCAAAGCATGAACAGCAGGTCAGCACCCTGCTAAAGGAGACCCAAAAAAGTGCTGAAGAAAATAACACCTTGAAAAATAGGCTAACTCAATTGGCAAAAGTGAATCGTTAACGTAGCTTTTTATAGGTACCTATAATTACTCCCTTAGGGGGACATAATTACTAGCAGGTGCCCCAGCCTGTTGGCATGTAATTCCTAGCACTTGTAGCTCACAAAGACAGCTCCTACTAGAATGGGGGGGGGGGGGGTTGGGGGAGTGTCTAACCTTGCGTTCCACTAGCTCCTGTTTGAGTTGAGGGAGGGGAATGGCCAATGAATGCTCTGCTCAGCATACAACTTTCAGATAATAACACAGGCTTGCATCCTCAACAGCTTCCTGGATACTTCCATGTGAGGGTCCCTCAGCACCTGAAGATCAACATCTCTAATACTAAATTTGTCATCTTAAAGACTCATAGTAGAATCCAGAAGACCTGAGTCTTAGATAATTACTAGCTTTGTGACCCTGTGGCAAGTTAATCTTTCTAAGACTCATTTTTGTCATCCATAAAATTAGAAGATTGGACTTACTGAACTCTAAACCAATAACCCTAAGAATGGAAGGGAACTTCAAGGTCATCATATCCAATCTCCAAATTTTATATATGAAGACACTGAGCCCCAGAGATGTCTGGTGATTTGCTGATGGTCCACAGAGAGTGAGTAGCAAAGCTCAGATTCTAATCAATGTCTCTTGACTCCATATCCCATGCCCTTTGCACAATAAGCTTCCTCATCTTTTCATATCTTCCAAGTTGAATGACCTGCCCAGAGTCACCCAGTCAAGAAGTGTTAGAGGTAGGTTTGAAACTAACTCTTAGAGAATAAAAGGTCAAGAATATCAAGGAAATTAATGAAAAGAAATGCAAAGGAAGGTTGCCTAGCCATATCATATCTAAAACTGTATTATAAAATAACAATCATCAAAACTACTTGGTACTGGCTAAGGAAGAAAGCAGTAGATCAGTGGAATAGTTTAGATATGCAAAACACAATAGTCAATGGCTACAGTAATCTACTTGTTTGATAAATACAGACTGTAGCTTCTGGGAAAAAACTCAGTTTGGCAAAAACTTCCAGGAAATTGGAAAACAATATGGCAGAAACTAGGCACAGAAAACCATCTTACCAAGATAAGGTCAAAATGGGTACATGATTTAGACATAAAGGGTGACGCCATAAGCAAATTAAGATAGCAATGAATTGTTTACCTGTCATATCTATGGAGAACAGAAGAATTTATGACCAAACAAGGGATAGAGAACACTGTGAAATGCAAAATGGATAATTTTGATTACATTAAATTGAAAAAGTTTTGTCAAAACAAAGCCAATGCCAACAAGATTAGAAGGGAAGCAGAAAGCTGGGAAACAAATTTTACAGCCAATGTCTCTGATAAAGGCCTCGTTTCTAAAATATATAGCAAATTCAGTCAAATTTATAAGAACGTAAGTCATTCCCCAATTGATAAATAGTCAAAGGATATGAACAGGCAGTTTTCAGAGGAAGAAATTAAAGCTATCTATAGCTACATGAAAGCCCTAAATTCCTACTGATTAAATAAATGCAACACCTATAAGATTGGCTAATATGACAAAAAAGGAAAATGATAAATGTTGGAGAAGATGTGGGAAAATTGGAACATGAATGCTTTGTTGGTGGAACTGTGAACTGATCCACCCATTCTGGAAAACAATTTGGAACTATGCCCAAAGGGTTATAAAACAGTACATTCCCTTTGATCCAGCAATATCACTACTGAGCTTGTATCTCAAAGAGATCATAAAAATGGGGGAAAAACTCACATATACAAAAATATTTATAGTAACTTTTTGTTGTGGCAAAGAATTGGAAATTGAGGGAACGTTCATCAATTGGGGAATGGCTGAACAAGTTGTGGTATGTGGTTGTATTGGAATACTATTATTCCATTAGAAATGATGAATAGGTGGATTTCATAAAAACCTGGAAAGATTTACATGAACTGATGCTGAATGAAGTGAGCAGAACCAGGACAACACTGTACATAGTAATAGCAACATTGTGTAATGACCAACTTTGATAGACTTAGCTCTTAGCAACACGATGAACTAACATAATCCCAAAAGACTCAAGATGGAAAATGCTATCCACATCCAGAGAAAGAGCTATGGAGTCTGAATGCACATCGAAGCACACTATTTTCTTTCTGCTGTTTTTTTCTTTCTCGTGTTTTTTTCCCTTATGTTCTCACTCTTCTTTCACAGCATGATTAATGTGGAAATATGTTGAATATGGTTATACATGTATATCCTATATCAGATTGCATGCTGTCCTGGGGAGGGGAGGGAAGGAGAAAATAATTTGAAACTCAAAATCTTATAAAAGTGAATGTTGAAAACTAAAAATTAATTCATCTTTTTAAAAAAGAAACTAGCTCTTTGAAACTCTAAGGCCACTATTATCTTCTGCCTCCCCTTCTCCAAAAGACCAACTGATTCCATGAGGAGAGGCAAAATTTATGTTTCACTCTTTTTACCCCTTGCATTGCAATAATCCAACGCCTCGCACACAGTGGGCTTTTAATAAATACTTGTAAAATTGAGCTGAACCAAATATAATAACAACAATAATAACAGTGAGTATTTATGTAGAACTCTAAAGTTTGCAAACCATTTTGAGGTTCTTAGCTCATTTGATCCTCTCCATAGCCCTTGGAAATACTTGCTATTATTATCCCCATTTGACAGGTAAAGAAACCAAGGCTAAGAGAGGTTAGTTGTTGTTCCAAGTCAGTTAGCTAATAAGCATTTAAGGGAAGATTTGAACTCAGCTCTTCCTGATTTAAAAGGAAAATAATAATGAATTTGCATAGCACCTTAACATGCACAAAGCATTTTATGTATTTTATCTCATATGATCCTCACAACAACCCTGTGAGGTAAGTGCTATTAATATTCCTATTTCACAAACAGGGAAACTGAAGCTGAGAACAGGTAAGTGACTTTCCCAGGATCATACTACAAATAAATTCCTGGGGCTGGAATCAAATGTCCTTAATATAACGCCAGCACTGCCTACTACCATCTCTACTGATTCTACCAAGAGAGAAAATGCTTGCTCTTTTTGCAATTTAGACCCTCATCTTTCAGTGCTCTAGCACATCATACACACTTAATAAGTGTGCACTGAATGGAACTGAGGAATTCAATCAGAAGAATATTTACCATCAGGAGTTAAAAATCATTCCCACATTGTCTGGAACTTTTCCAGGTTATTTTTGTAGGTTTAAACCTGTTCCAGGCTCTCACGCTATATAATTTTACAACAGTACACTACCTCAGTGGGATTAGCTTCAGTTGTCTCCTCAACTCCTACCTATAACCATTCATTAGAGCAATAGCCAGGAAAATGAGGGTATGACAAAAGGAAAAAATTTCCCCACGTGAGCATGATCAGGAATGGTCATGGAATTTTAGGAAGTATCATCAGTTAGTAAAACCTAAAAGGCAGGGAGGAAAAATGAATAGGATGCCTTGGAGGTACTGGGGAGCTCCAAAATTGGGCAGAGCATGAGTCAGCCCATTCAATTACTCTGGCTTGAGATGCCCACTGGACATCAGGTTCTGGGGAAAGGATCATTAACAGAGAACAGAGATCTTGGCTTTTAAGACTAAAGAGCATTTGCTAATAGATTACATATACGCCCTTTGGTTGGCTCACATGGTAAACAGCCAGGTTGCATGTTAATCATCTTAAATCATCAGGAGAGTTTGCTTTTAAAGAAATCCATAAGGAAATATTCTGCAAAGCAAAAGTTATCTTTCTAATGAGAATAACCGAAGCCTAATTTATTTGCTAAGTTGGCATTTTTGCATGCCGTTTCTTTTCTTAAATTCAAAAAAACTCATTTACTAAGAGGATACAAAATACAAGGTCTCAGGCTAGGCACTGAGAATACAAGGAGATGGTCCGAAAAAAGGGGACTTGAGATACCATTTTTCTCCTACTCTAATTCCTAAAGGTACGTGAAATGATTTTTTTAAACAATCACCCAAGAAAGTGTACAAAGAGGAAACTTAGTATTGTAAGGATGGAATGGGTTTGTTTTTTTTTTGTTGTTGTTGTTTTGTTTTGTTTTTTTAATTTATTTATTTGACATTCATTTTAACAAAATTTTGGGCTCCAAATTTTCTCCCTTTTTGTCCCCTCCCCCCCCAAACACCGAGCATTCTAATTGCCCCTATCACCAATCTGCTCTCTCTTCTATCATCCCTCTCTGTCGTTGTCTCCATCTTCTCTTTTGTCCTGTAGGGCCAGATAACTTTCTATACCCCTTTACCTGTATTTCTTATTTCCTAGTGGCAAGAACATTACTCAACAGTTGCTCCTAACACTTTGAGTTCCAACTTCTTTACCTCTCTCCCTCCCCACCCCTTCCCTTTGGAAGGCAAGCAATTCAATATAGGCCAAATCTGTGTAGTTTTGCAAATGACTTCCATAATAGTTGTGTTGTATAAGGCTGACTATATTTCCGTCCATCCTATCCTGTCCCCCGTTACTTCTATTCTCTTTTGATCCTGTCCCTCCCCATGAGTGTCGACCTCAAATTGCTCACTCCTCCCCATGTCCTCCCTTCCATCATCCCCCCCACCCTGCTTATCCCCTTATCCCCCACTTTCCTGTATTGTAAGATAGGTTTTCATACCAAAATGAGCGTGCATTTTATTCCTTCCTTTAGTGGGATGTGATGAGAGTAAACTTCATGTTTTTTTCTCACCTCCCCTCTTTATCCCTCCACTAATAAGTCTTTTGCTTGCCTCTTTTATGAGAGATAATTTGCCCCATTCCGTTTCTCCCTTTCTCCTCCCAATATATTTCTCTCTCACTGCTTGATTTCATTTTTTTTTAAGATATGATCCCATCCTCTTCAATTCACTCTGTGCACTCTGTCTCTATGTGTATGTGTGTGTGTGTGCATGTGTGCGTGTGTAATCCCACCCAGTACCCAGATACCGAAAAGTTTCAAGAGTTACAAATATTGTCTTTCCATGTAGGAATGTAAACAGTTCAACTTTAGTAAGTCCTTTATGACTTCTCTTTGCTGTTCACCTTTTCATGCTTCTCTTCATTCTTGTGTTTGAAAGTCAAATTTTCTTTTCAGCTCTGGTCTTTTCATCAAGAATGCTTGAAAGTCCTCTATTTCATTGAAAGACCATTTTTTCCCCTGAAGTACTATACTCAGTTTTGCTGGGTAGGTGATTCTTGGTTTTAGTCCTAGTTCCTTTGACTTCTGGAATATCCTATTCCAAGCCCTTCGATCCCTTAATGTAGAAGCTGCTAGATCTTGTGTTATCCTGATTGTATTTCCACAATACTTGAATTGTTTCTTTCTAGCTGCTTGCAATATTTTCTCCTTCACCTGGGAACTCTGGAATTTGGCCACAATGTTCCTAGGAGTTTCTCTTTTTGGATCTCTTTCAGGTGGTGTTCTGGGGATTCCTTGAATATTTATTTTGCCCTCTGGTTCTAGAATCTCAGGGCAGTTTTCCTTGATAATTTCATGAAAGATGATGTCTAGGCTCTTTTTTTGATCATGGCTTTCAGGTAGTCCCATAATTTTTAAATTGTCTCTCCTGGATCTATTTTCCAGGTCAGTTGTTTTTCCAATGAGATATTTCACATTATCTTCCATTTTTTCATTCTTTTGGTTTTGTTCTGTGATTTCTTGGTTTCTCATAAAGTCATTAGCCTCCATCTGTTCCATTCTAATTTTGAAAGAACTATTTTCTTCAGTTAGCTTTTGAATCTCCTTTTCCATTTGGCTAATTCTGCTTTTGAAAGCATTCTTCTCCTCATTGGCTTTTTGAACCTCTTTTGCCAATTGAGTTAGCCTATTTTTCAAGTTGTTATTTTCTTCTGCATTTTTTTGGGTCTCCTTTAGCAGGGTGCTGACCTGCTGTTCATGCTTTGACTTCTTGTCTCTCATTACCCTTCCCAGCTTTTCCTCCACCTCTCTAACTTGATTTTCAAAATCCTTTTTGAGCTCTTCCATGGCCTGAGCCCACAGAATATTTAGTCTGGGTGTTTGGGATACAGAGGCCTTGACTTCTATGTCTTTGCCTGATGGTAAGCATTGTTCTTCCTCATCAGAAGGGAAGGGAGGAGATGCCTGTTCACCAAGAAAGCAACCTTCTATAGTCTTATTTCTTTTCCCTTTTCTGGGCATTTTTCCAGCCAGTGACTTGACCTCTGAATATTCTCCTCACACCCACCTCGCCTCCTGATCCTCCCAGCCAGAACTTGGGGTCTGAGATTCTAATGCTGCTTCCCAGTCTCAGGGCTTCCGCAGGGGCAGGGCTGCTGTTCAGTGCGAGATTAAGTTCAGGTACTCAGGTCAGGGCAGGGCCGCCTCTCAGGCTCAGTTCCCTCAGGGGGTTTATGCAGAGACCTTCAACAATGGATCCAGGCTCCTGCCTGCTTGGGGAGCCCTGGTCTGCCACTGCATCAGGTACTGCCTCCCGAGGGGGCCGAGCCATGGGGGCACCCCACTCCCCTCTCGACCCGCCAAGAAGACCCTCTCACCGACCCCCATCACCTGTGGGTGGAGGGACCCACGCAGCCGCTGAAGATCCTGTCCCCGAAGCCCGTTCAGATCTGTTCCTCTCCGGGCTGTGGCTGCGGCAGGGCTAGGTTGGGCTCCGTGTCCGCAGCGCGACGGACCTTTTGCGAGAGGTTTGCAGATCCCTCTGGAACAGAAATCTCCTTTGCTCCACTGTGCTGTGGCCTCTACTACTCCAGAGTTCGCCGTGAGTTCCTTTTTACCGATGTTCTATGGGTTGTGGGTTCAGAGCTATGTGTATATGCGTCTTTCTACTCCACCATCTTCTGGAATGTTTTTAGTATCAGAGGACCTTGGTTCAAATCTTGCATCCACTACTTACTTTATATATGGCTTCAAACAAGCCATTCAGGTTTCTGTTGTTGCTGCTGAGGAGTTTTTCAGTCGTGTCAGACCCTCCATGACCCCACCTGTTAGTTTGGTTTTCTGGCACAGATTTTGGAGTCATTTGCCATTTCCTTTTCCAGCTCCTTTTACAGATGAGGAAACTGAGACAAACAGGGTTAAGTGACTTGCCCACCATCACACAGCTAGTAAGTGTCTGAGGTCAGGTTTGAACTCAGGAAGATGAGCCTGCCTGACTCCAAACCTTGCACTCTATACACTGAGACTCCTAGTTGTACTCAGATTCCTCACCCATAAAACAAGAAAGGTTGCTTTTAGTTTTAAATTTATAATCCCATAACACTCAACCTGTCTAGCTCTCAGCTTCTCTTTTGTAAAAAGAAGGGATTGGACTTGTTTACCTGAAAGTTACCTTCTAGTTTTAAAGCTATAACCCTATGTCACTTAATTTCTCTAGGATTCCATTTACTCCTTAGTAATACCTCTAAGGCCCCTGCGAGCTTGGCAAAGAAGTTTGCAAACATTTATTAGGCACCTACAATGTCCCAAGCACTGGGCTACATGCTGGAAGACGCTATCACCTGCATCTTACAAATGAGAAAACAGAATCCTAAAGAGACAATGGCAGGTAGAGATCTTATACTTGTTTCTAAGGTGGTAGAAAGATGGATATAAGGGTTCATGTGTGCGTGATCCAGGGGAAGGAACGGACAGTGCCAACTTGCTGCTCTATCCTACCTTCTGACTAAGTGGTCTCAATCCAGATTCCCCATGAATCTATTAGTAGCCCCAAGTTTTGGGGAACATCTCTTTGGGTCATCTGCCCATGCCTTAGCCTACCGGCATAAGCAAAAGAATTGGGTGCTACTGTGGTAGGGAATCATATCTGGTCTTCCCCTTCATCTACCCCCAGTTACAAGGAGCAAAATAATGAAGGTTTGGGAGATCACCTCAAAACAGCTGGTGACCCCTCATTTCAGTCAGTCAATCAATGTGCTTTACAGAAGTAATTATTAAGGGACTACCACATGTTAGCCTGGGGACACAAAGAACAAAACAGGCCCTACTCTCAGTGAATTCACAATGTAATGGACGAGAGAGTGAGTACACATTATTTAGAATATATGAGAAGTAAATAAATAGAAAGTAATTTTTGAGGGAGGGATTAGGAACAGCATTAGGCACAAATTGGTGCTTGTGCAGATTGGAGGGTAGCCTCCATTTAAGGAGGGGGATTAGGACAGGCATCATCTCCTTTCCCACCTAGATCCACAATTCTGGGACCCCTCTGATTTCTCCACCATTCCCCTCCCTCACCTTTCAGCTTCCCTTTACATATTGTCTTACCCCATTCTTTTGAAAACACTTAGACGATATTTAATAAATGTGCATTAACTATTGAAGTATAAGGAGAAACGGAATGATAAGGAGTTATCCTCAGCTAGAGGATTGTCATCATTCCTAAATAAAGTTCTCAAACTTGTAAGAAATTGCAATATCTAACATGTGACCAGTGCTGTCATAATAACACACATATGGCATTTTATAATAGCTAGAATTTACGTAGTGCTTTAAGTTTTTCAAAGTACTTCACAAATCTTGTCTCATTTGATCCTCACAATAGTCCTGAGAGGTAGGTACTCTTTATTCCCCATTTTACAAATAAGTAAACTGAGGCAGACACAGGTTATGGGATTTGCCTAAGTTCAAACAGCTAGTATATGTCTTGGGCCACATCTACCCTTGGGTCTTCCACATTCAGTGTTCTATCCACCAAATGCCTCAAAGTTTGAGGCATTTCTAGGTTTTCAAGAGCTTTTTAACCTTCATAGTCTCATTTGAAGGGAATGAATAACAAAGCCAGCTGCTCCTGACATGGAGCCCAGTACTCTTCCTCCTGTACTCTTCTGCCAATGACCCACCCTCACAGAATCTTCATAAGCTGAATGACCTAGAACCTCCAAGCTGAGGAGAAATACAGTCTCAAATTTTCAAGCTCCAGCTATCCTACATCTATTTCCCAAACCAAGGCTGTGATTTACAGGATGAGATCCTAAGACCCAGAAACCCCACCTCCTTTCCTCCTCAAGGCTTAAAACTGGAGACGCTGAACAGCTGGTACCACCTATGCTATTTCCATTTTAGTCAAAACAATTCTTCTCCCAAAGCTAAATCTGTCTATGGAAAGCAAAGTTAGCATCACAGCAAGGGGAAGAGAAAGTTGTGTCTGACTCCCAAACCCAGGCTGTATTGACGAGATTATTTCTGCCTGGGTAGCATTCTTCCAGTTCTAAATGAGTGGTCCTTTCTTTTGCACATAGGCACACACACATTCTTATAGATCAGTTATTTATTTAGAGGAAGTTGGGATGAGGAAACCCGGGGCGGGGGGTGGGGGGGGTGCAGGGATTTCACACAAATACTGGTTTTTTTTCTTTTCTTTGGCTTCAGAGTTAGAATGGTAGCTTTATTTGGATAGGAACATGAGAGTAACTATGATAGAAGCTAAACCTGGCATATGCTCCTTCCTCAAAGGTTTATCGAGATCATCTAATCCAGGGATGGGGAACTTGCAGCCTCGAGGAAACATGTGGCCCTCCAGGTGCTCAAGTGCAGCCCTTTGACTGAATCCAAACTTCACAGAACAAATCCAAAAGAATTTGTTTGGAGCCCAGTGGGCTGCAAGAACACTTGTGCCAAAGTCAAAATAAAGGTTCATTTTCTGCCTCCAATGGCACCTTGGGAAAATCACTTAACCTCCAGGGCTTTCAGTTTCCTTATTTGTAGAATGAGGGCTTTGAACAAAATGGCCTCTAAGTGAAGGACAGAGGAAAGGCACTGGCTCAGAAGTCAGAGCATCTGGATTCAAATCCCACCTTTAATGTACCATGTGATCTTGGGTATATCAATTAACCTCCTTGAGTCATAACTTCTTTTTTTAATTTGAGAAATGAGAGTTGTACTAAATGGCCTCTGAGGTTCCTTCCAGCCATACATCTATAATTCTATAAATTTACTGAAAATTCTGATGGACATTTCTGGAAAAGTTGGGGTAATGCAATTTTGGGCATTGAGAAAGATATCTAACAAGGAGAACTCAAAGGGACCTTAATGTTTTAACAGCGTAGGATGATAGGCTGCCTGTTCATCAAGATCAATAGTTAATTCATCGACAATCCTAAATGCCTCAATGATTTCCACACAGTATCAAAACAACTCAAGAATGTGCCTAGCACTTTATGAGAGATCCCTTCTGAGGCACCTGGTGGACTAGTAGAGAGAGCAATAGACCTGGATTCAGAAACATCTGACTACAAATATGCTCTCAAACATATATTAGTTATTTTTGCTTCCATTTGCTCATTTATAAAATGAAGATATAAAGAGTACCAACCTTACAAAAATGTTGAGAGGATCAAATGAAATAGTTGCAGAAAGTACTTAGCCCAGTGCCTACCACATAATAGACACTACATAAATGCATTTCATTTCTCTTCCTTTTCCTTTTCCTATCCATTTTCTTTCCCTTTCTTTTCACTTCCCCTTCCCTTTCCCCTTCTCTTTTCCTTTCCTTTCCCTTTTCCTTTCTCTTCCCCCCTCCCTTTCCTTTTCTTTCTGCAAACTTGTAGAAGAGCACAGACAAGAGATGCAAAAGATTATTAGATACACACAATCATGAGCAGTTCCTCATTGCAGTTGAAATGTAATAAGTATAAGTTTATTTACAAAGGAAGAGGTACTGACATGGATAAATTCAGAGATCTGTTGCTACATTAGAAGATAGTTTTAAAGGTTTTCATGGACACAGTATTATAATTCTAGTTCCTATTTGCCGTGAGGCCAGTAGTGGAAAGATGGAAAAGAGAGAATATTGATGAAACTTGATGGGTGTGAGATTCTAGTTAGCATCAGGTCAGTGAAAGTCTCTTATAATAACACCCATTACCATCTATAGTTCAGACTGGCTATGGAAGTAGATAACAGTCTTCTGGTTGGTTCACTATTCTGTAGCATTAGAGAGTCAAAGCCTTTCTTCAATCCTATATCCTGCAGAATCTATCCAAAGATAAGAGAGCGTAGTGGGAAAAGTCCTTTCTAGACATAAAATTGGGAAAGACCTCGGTTCAAATCTTACCTATGATATTTTCTAGTAACATGACTTAGAGAAAGTACTTAATTTCATATGTGTATATGCATGTACACACACACACACACATGCCTCCCACAGAGAATCTTTAGGATCAAATGAAATGGGTACAAAAGTACATTGCAAACATCAAAATTTCAGGAGAATATTTGATATTATCTTTCTTATCTTTAGTTTGCTGAATGCCCCAATATCGCAATGCCAAGATGGTAATATGACATCTGTTCTTCTTTGGCAGAGGAGTGGCTAAGTAGATAGAGTGTTGGTCTTGGAGTCATAAAGACCTGAATTTGAATCGCGCCTCAGACACTTACCAGTTGCGTGATCCTGGGAAAGTCACTTACCTCTCCTGTGCCTCAGTCTGCTCATCTCTAAAGTGGGGATAATAATAACACGTAAATCCCAGGATTGTTGCAAAGATAAAATGAAATAACATTTGTAAAGCACTTTGAAAACCTTAAAATGCTATACAAATGCTAGCTATTACGAACATATTATCATCAGACAAGCAGAGTGGTATATCAGAACATTGGACTGGAACCAAGAATATTTGGGATTGAGTCTTGCCTCAGACAATTTACAAGCTATGTGACCTGATACATGTCACTTAATCTCTCTTAGACTCAGTTTCCTTGTTCTGTAAAATAAAGATAACAAAAACACCTGCCTCGTACGGTTCTTTAGAGTTCAGAAGAGATATGTCTCTAAAGTGCTTTGTAAACCTTAAAGCATTATTCATATGTTAATTCTTTCACCTCTTCATCACAGCTGAAATATAATGAACATGGGATAAGTCTATTTACAATGAAAGAGCAAATTTACAAATAATTCTAAGGTTGCAATGAAAGCATAGTCTTGGATGAAAAAGTTATACAGTGAATAAGTAATTTTCATTTTTCCAAATCTACATAAAATTTGTCTGGGACGATCACAAGATCTAACGTTAGTCAGTGTCTTATCCTAATGATAGCATCTTTCACTTGTTTTTCAGTCATATCCAACTCTTAATGATCCCAATTTGGAGTCATTTCAGTTGCGACTCCATTTCAACTTTTCTTGACAGACAAATCAGAGTTGTTTTGCTATTTCCTCCTCTAGCTCATTTTGTAGATGAGGAACCTGAGGTAAAAAGGATTAAATGATTTGCCTAAGGTCACATGGCTAGTAAGCATGGCCAAATTTGAACTCATGATGACTAGTCTTCCTGACTTCATGTCCACCATTCTATGCACTATGGCACCACTTAGCTGCCTTGGGAAGACCTAATTAGGTTCCAATAGCTACCTAGAGCTGTTCTTTCCCCAATGGATACATAGAATTGTCTTAGCTCTTCCTCCAAGTTTAGCTCAGTGGTAAGATTTTCATTCAGAGCCCTTCACTTGTTCACACCCACCATATTTAAGTAAGGATTTGCTGTGCAGGATCTGGGACAGTAAGACAACTTCGTGCTTTTATTCATAAGATTGAGAGCTGGAAGGAACTGAGACGTCATCCGACCCAATAGATAGTAACAGATGAGGAAACTGAGGCCCAGAGAATAAAGTGCCTTATTTATAGACTCAAATGCATCTGTGCCATCCTTAACTTGGAGGCTGTGTCCCATGACATAGATGACACTAATATATCCATACTTGTCCTATAAGAAGCTTTTCCTTGTCTTCCACCAGGTTTACCAAAGGGGAGGTCCCCGAACATATGGGACAGCACTCTAGCAGTAAATCTGTTATGCTTCACCTTTGCCATAGGATCAATCTATGTTCTGTTGCAATCAAATATTTCCCAGGTGATATCTTTTATTCCTGTTCTTTTTCAAAATTTTTCATCAGCTATACATGCAATGAGTTCACACCTATCACAAGTGCTTTTCCATTGCCCTCTGTGTGATATTCGTTTTCAGTTTTTCAAAGATTTGGCATTCTTCAGTGTAAGCCCTGATTAATAGACCCCCATTACTAACCATACCCCAAAGTCCAAAAAGCCGCTCAATTCATTGTCAAGGTCTAAATTGGCAAGAGGGTGCAGATTACTGAAAACTCACAGTGTTCAAAGCCCTGAATATAATTCTGTGGGCTCTGGGTAGAAGGCAAGTTCTCTCCCCTTAGAGATTTATTCTCTGAAGCCTCAAGCAAAAGGAGAGAAAGAACATGATTAGATTGAGAAGAACTTGTCATAGTGATGAGAGCCACAGAATGGGAAGTCAGTCCCTTCCAGCTCTTAAACCTATTATCTACCATGACAAGCAATGTGGCTTTGGGCAAGACTTTTCTGGGGCTTAGTTCCTTGTTTATAAAATGAGATGGGGTTCAACTAAATTATGCCTTAAAGTTTGGTTCAGCTCTAAAATTCCCTGCTTTAACCAAGAGTCATTTCCCATTTATGCGAGAAATCAAAAACATGCAGGAGCTATTTTCAAAAGAAGAAATGCCCAGTATCAACAACCACATGAAAGAATATCCCAAATCACTAATAATTAAGATAAACGCAAACAAAACAATTCTTCAGTTTCTTTCATCTCCCACCCACCAGACTGGCTAAGATGATAAAAAAAAATAAAAATAGAAGCTGTTAGAGATGCTATGGGCAAACAGGCACACCAGTTCATTGTTATAGGAGCTACGAATCAGTCCAACTGTTCTGGAAAAATAGTTTGGAGATATAATAGAAAAGCTAATGAATTCTAATCCAGCAGGGGCTGCTAGGTGGTACAGTGGATAGAGCACAGCAACTGGAGTCAGGAATACTCTTCTTCCGGCGTTCAAATCTGGCCTCAGATACTTTCTGGGCAAGTCACTTAACCCTGTTTGCTTGAGTTTCTTCATCTGTAAAATGAGCTGGAGAAAGTAATGGAAAACCATTCCAGTATCTCCGCCAAGAAAACCCCAAATGGGGTTATGTAGAGTCCAACACAAATGAAATGACTGAAAGACAATAACATCATTGCTAGGCAAATAGTTCAAGAAGTTCAATAGCAGAAGAGAAATACTATTCAACAAATTTCTACATTTTCTGGTGACAAAAATCTAGAAACATTGATTAGAGAATGGCTAAACAAAGTATGGTGTACCAATGCAATAGATTACTATGTCAGAAAAAGCAATGTGAAGAATTCAGAGAATCTTGCAAAGACATATAAACTGATACAGAGAGAAGCAGAACCAAAAAAAATGAGTAAAATGACTGTAATAATGTAAATGAAAACTATACTAAGAGATCTTACAACTCTAATCAATGAAGTGATTAATCATGACTTTAAGGGATGGATGAGGGCATGTTTCCTGACCTTAGAAGAGAAGTGGGGGACCAAATATGCAGAATGATGCATTCACTATAAGACTTGACCAATGTATCGATATGTTTTGCCCAGCTAGAATTTTTTACTGCAAGGGGGGGTCTTGCAAGGGAGGAGGGACAGACGTGCAAAATCTCCAATATGTTTCTTTAATTAAAAATAGCCATTTTAGAAACAAATCCATTTTTAATGAACTTAAAAACTCATTATTAAGTTTTTATTCATACCTGGGGTTTTTTTACCTTCCAAGAAAAAAGTAAGAAAAAATGTAAGAAGTAAAACTTTCTCACTGCCTTAAAGTTTTACTGTAAATATTACTCACTTTAGAGAAAAATCGCATTCTTAAAGGAATTATTAGTTTTCAAATATTCTGTGCTCATTCTACCAGAATATGCTTTCATGAAGGTATCTATGATAGTGTTATATATAGTATAGTGTACTGGAAAGAACATAGGAATTGGAGTCAGGAGATCTGAATTCAAGTCTTACCTGTTCCACTTAATAATTATAATTATTAAATAAAATAATAAAATAAAAATTAATTAAAATAATAATGACCCAAGACTAGTCATTTTAATCTCTCTGAGCCTCAGTCTCTTCACCCTTCAAATGAAAATAAAAATAAGCTCATGACCTTTCTCAAAGGATCTCAAATGAGACTTTATTGTTATCCCAAGTTACCCAAACCTTACATTTTTTTTTTGTCATTTTAAAAACCTCCTTGTTTCTGTAATGCATTTTCCCTTCCTGATGAGGCTCTTCAGGGAGAAAAGGGTCCTAATTCTATCCCTCCTGGGTCACCATCTGTCGAGTCCAGGTCCTTTTTCCTCATTGTCCTTTCGTCCATGCACTCCAAACTGAGCCCTCCCTTGTGAAGAAGAAAAGCAATTAAATAAAATAGTGATCAAAATATTTCGCTCCTTAAGAGCAGAAATGGTTTCATTCTTTTTATTGGCATCTCCATCACCTAGCACAGAATCTGGCATATAGTAGCATTTACTGATGAATTGACAACATACACAATATTATGTGCCAATGTTCTCCCACCTCTCTGCCATTAAGAAGGGGATAGTATTCATTATCTCAGCCAAATCTTACAGTTTTCTTCATTTATAAAATGAGCATAACCCCTTATCAATCTTCTACAACTCAAATTGGGGGAAAAAAAGAAGTAGCAGGTGAAAGAAGTTTCTAACTGTGAAGGCGTTTGTGATCAGTCAGTCAACAATTATTAAGTGATACCTATGTGCCAAGTAAGGACAGCTAGATGGCTAAAGGGACAGAATGCTGGTCCTGGAATCAGGAAGACTCATCTTCCTGAGTTCAAATCTGGCCTCAAACACTCACTAGCTATGTGATGAGCTATATAACCCTGTCATCTGCAAAATGATCTAGAGAAGGAAATGGCAAGCCACTCCAATGTCTTTCCCAGGAAAACCCCAAAGGGATCACAAAGAGTCAGACATAACTGAAATGACAGAACAACAAAACAAATGAGCCAAGAAATGGGATTAAAAAAAAAAAATGGTCAGAAACACACTCTACCCTCCAGGAGCTTACATTTTAATTAAAGAGATGATATGCAAATACATAACAAGATACAAACAGCATAAATGGAATGTCATCTCAGAATGGCAAACTAGCATGGTGAGTGAGGGGAGAGAAGAAGCCTCTTCCAGAAAGTGGGGTTTGAGGTGAATTGTAAAGGAAGCCAAAGAAGTCAGAAGATGGAGTTGAGGAGACAGAACATCCCAGTGTGAAGGACAGAAGATTAAAAAAAAACCATGGAATTGGAAGATGGAGGGTCAGCAAGAAACAGTGTAGCTGAATCATAGTAGAGGGAGACAAAGTGTAAGGAGGCTAAAAAGCAAGGAGGGGGCTCAGTTTTAAAAGATTTTAAATGTGAAATGGAGGATTTTATATTTGAACAAGGAATTATTGGAATTTACTAATGTGGTAAGACCTGAGCTTTAGGAAGATCAGTTTAACAACTGAGAGGGAGGTGGGCAGGAAAAGAAAGACTTGAGAAAAGAAGACAAATCATACAGTCATTACAGTAGTCCAGGAACAACAGTGTAAGGGCTTATACCAGGGGAACCGAGGGGAGAAAAGGCAACACATACAAAGATGCTTTGAAGTTTGAAAGGTCAAGATTTGATAAGAGCCTTGATATGGGGTGGAAGGAGAGACAGTGAGGAGTTGGGTTGTACCTGGGTTATAAGTCTGGATGACTGAGGGGGTGGCCCTTGCCAAGTACCCTTACCAATAATAGAAAGGTTTAGAAGAGGGAAGAATTTGGGGAGAGAAAGATTAATTGTTTTGGATATTCTGTGTTTGACATACCTGACATACCAAACATACCTGTTTGGAAACAAAATTCTAGATGTCTAAAAGGCAATTGGTGATACAAAATCAGAGCTCATGACAGACATTAGAGCCAGATATAGAGATCTGGGAAATGCCTACATAAAAATGATAACTGATCTCATAGAAAGTAATGAGATCACCAAATGAAATAGCAGAGGGCAAAATGTAGAAGTCCCAGGACAGAGCCCTTAGGGGATATCCAGTGTTAGTAGACTAGAGTGGGATGAAGAACCAGCAAGGTGACAGAAAATGAATGATCAGACAGAGAGGAGGTAGTAGGAGGTAGATATGATAGTATCATGACAGCCTAGGGAAAAGTATCCAAGAATGGATTAATAGTGGCTGACATGTCCACAACACATTAAGGTTAGAAGGACTGTGCATCTGTTATCCCTCTAAAATCTCACAACAATCTTTTCAGGTAGCTAGTGTAGGTTTTCATTATCCTTATTTTAGAGATAAGGAAATTTGAGAGATGAGAAAACATGGTCACATAGCTACTAAGAGTGAGAGACAGAGTCTGGCTCTTATCTCTCCTGGCCTCAGGACCAGACTTCTTTTCTCTGCAAACTATAAGAATGAATCCACAAATCAGTAAGCATTTATTAATCACTTACTATTTGTCAGGCACTGGGGACATGAAAACAGATGGCAAACATCCCTTGTTCTCCAGGAGCTTACCTTCTATCCAGTGAAATAACATGCATGTATATAAAAAGAAAATAAAAAGTAAATACAAATGAATTTGAAAACAGGGACACTAATAGCTAAGGGAAATCCCAATTATGTCAAGGAAAATAGAGATTCTATGAGGCAGAAGGGAGGGAGAAGTGTATTGTAGACAAGGAAGAGCACCTATGCGTATGGGTTGAGGAATGTCATACATGGGAAGTAGCAAGTGTACCAATTTGTCTTAATCATAGGCTGGGTGTGTCCATCCTTTGCTGCCAAAGAAGACCATGCCATAAGAGAAATAATAACATGACTTGCACTTGACTTTGTTTTGAGTGAGGGAGGACTATGCAGGTCAACAGCTTTACTTCTCCTCCAGAGCCATCCGAATCCAGTGACCAGATATTCATCAGGATGACTGGAGATGACCCAGGATGAGGCAACTGGGGTTAAGTGACTTGCGCAAGGTCACATAGCTAGTGAGTGTCAAGTGTTTGAGGTGCTACATGAAGGAAGAAAGCATTTATTAAACACCAATTATATACAAGGCACTGTGCCAAGCACCTCACAAATATCTCCTTTGATCCTCACAACCATCCTGGGAAGTACGCACTACTATTATCCTCAATTTGCAAATGAGGAAACTGAGGCAACTAGAGTTTATGTGACCAGGATCACGCTGTCAGCAAATGATGAGGCTGAATTTGAATTCAGGTCCTCCTGACTCTAGACCCAACTCTGTATCCACTGCATGACCTAGATTACATAGCTGGAGTAATATGTAATAAAGGTAAGCTAGATGCAGATTGTGAAGGGCTTTAAGTGCCAGTTAGATGGGTTTGCATTTTGTCCTAGAGACAATTGCAAGTCAGTCTGGCATTTGGAGTAGAAGAATGACATGGTGTGACGCAGAGAAGCTTTAAGAATGTCTCTGTCAGCTATGGGGAAGATGGAGAAGAGAGGGGAAAGCCTTGAGGTCTGGAGACAATCATGGGGTTATTTCAGCAGTCCAGGGAGAGGAGGACCCAAACCAAGATGGTGAGCATGTGAGTAGAACCAGAAAGCACTTAAGAAGCCCCCATTAGGAGCTAGGCACTGTGCTAACCCTAGGATACAAAGGAAGACAAAAACAGACACAAACCCAATCCTTGATCAAGGACCTCATAGTCTAATGAGAAAAAATGGAGAGGAGGACTTAACAAGAAGACATGGAAGTAAAATGGAGGGAGGGAGGTGAATAAAGAAGAAAAAAAATTAGAAAAACCCCAAGGCTGTTAATTTGGGCGACTAGAAGAATGGTGGTATCCTTGACCAGACTAGGGAAGGTAGGAGGTAGCTTGGGTTTAGTGGGAGAGGTAATGAGTTCTGTTTTGACTGCAGTGATGTTGAGATCTATACGAGACCTAGAATTGGAAATCTGATGGGCAGTTTGGGGACTGGAGTTCAGGGGAGAGACAACTGCTAGATACAAAGATCTGTTAGTCATCTGCATAGAGATGATAACTGATCCCATGGGAACAGATGAGATCAATGAATGGAAGAGGAAGAGGCAGAGGAAGAGGGAGAGGGGAGGGGAGCCAAGAAAGAACCTTGGGATATAGCCACCATTAAAATACCAGATTTGTATAATAATTCAGTAATACAACAGGGCCCCAAAAATGCCATCTAACAAGTAGGAAAAACCAAGAGTAATGCCACAGAGGGGGCTGGGGGGAGCGGAAGAGAGAGACACAGAGAGAGAGAGACAGAGAGAGACAGAGAAAAGAGATTATCTAGGAGAAAATAGTGTCATAGAACAAAGGATTATTTTGAACATTTAATGTGAATAAATGCCAGCTTTATTTCATACATCAGTGGGTCCTTTCCTACACAGGATGCCATAGACATCTTAACATGCAAATACAGATAATACCATAATTGTTGTATTAATTATTATTGTTTTTGTTCTAATTTTACTATTGTTTTAATTTTTCTTGTCAAATATGCCACTGGATAAAAATGCAACAAATTTCTACAGGAGATGCAAGGGTTCTTTTAAATTAGAACATACATCAAGAACACTAGCTAGCCACTTTGTGGACAAGTGAGCCTGCTCACAGGGGAGATGATTTCCAACTACTTTATGGACATAAAAGTGACTGTTAAGTTTCCCTTTCTTCTATGATTATTAGAGTCATAAATTACATCTGAGCAGTTTAAAATCCAAGTGACCAGCAACTGAAGCCAGCAGCTTCATCAATTATAAAGTATTCATTTTTTAAGTGAGTCAGTGCTGATTTTATTGGATGATCCAATAAGGTTAAAATATTACTACTCAGAGTTGTGGATGACAAGGGGATTAGACTTTGGACTTTCATATAGATGCAGAGAGAAAAAAACAGCAATAAAGCAGTTCAGATGAAGTATAAATTATCAACTCCCTCTCAGCAGGTGGCTTGGTCAAAGTACTGGAAGAAGGGCCATAACAAAGGTGGAGCAAAAGGGCTTTTCTCTAGGGAGATGAAATTTAAAAGATGTATCAGTCTCAATCTCTTAGTGCTTTCCCTATGACACCACTACCAATTTGTCCTGTTTATATCTTTTTTACATGTTGATCCCAGGAGACTGTGAGGTCCCTTAGCAGCTCAAAGACTAATAGATTCCCCAGGGTGACAGAGGGTATAAATGCCAGCACAAGGAATCCAAACCAGGGCTTCTGACTCTAAACAACATTGGCCCTCTGGCTGCTTCATAATGCAAGTACTTAATAACTCCAATAAATAGTTATTGAATGAATTTCTATTTATTTAAATCAAATCAAATCAAAATAAATTTAACGGAAATGAAATATAAGAAATTGGGTAAAGGAGAATCAACAAAATTCCCCACCCCCAACAAGTACTGAAGGGGTACATGAAAATGCATATCATGACATATGTCTTTGAAATCAGTGGTACAGTAGAGATGTAACCCTGCTGTGTAACCTTAAGTGAATTATTTAAACTCTCTGAAATTCAATTTCCTGGAGATAATAATAATAGTAGCCCTCACCTCATGTTAGGAAAATCAAACCAAATAAAGTAGGGAACATATATTTAGAACCATAAAATGCTATTTACATGTCAATTATAGTGATAGTGGTGGTGATGGTGGTGGTGGTGGTAATGATGGTTACAAGAAGGAGGAGGATGGTGAGGATGATGATGGTGCTGGTGATTTTCTTGATACCTGTGGTCATCATCTTTACAAAAAATTACAGAAAACAAGAGCCCTAATGAACTAACACAGAACACTTCTTTTATTTTCCAAAAGGCAGAAAGGCAAACTTTTCCATAGAGTGTTTTCCCCTATTGGGGTTAAAATGTTTGACTCATGCCAAGAAACAATCATTTTCATTTTTCAACTTTTCCATCTTGAACAAAAGTAGCAAAACCCAGCAACCAAATATTTTCATGTTGTTTTGCTCTGGTGTCAACCACGTTAATTTCACAGGGACATGGAACCAACATTGTAAAAATTTAAGTGCCTACTATGTGCCAGGCAATGTGGGGACAGTCCATTCCCTCAAGAAGCTTGTGATCTAATGGTGGAAATGAACAGAATGCAACGAACAATAGATAAGAAATTTGTAAGAACTGGAATAAAGGATGTAAAACATACTTTTATGGGGAAGAAGAGAAAAGGTTTTCTGTATATTCAGTATTGTAGGTCATACCCTAGAAAGAAAAGGATACTTTACATCAAGGTCATCAGTTATTTTTGTTTCTGGATTTTTTTTCTATACAGGAAACTGTTTAAAATAAAGATGAGTTTGCCATGTGGTAAAAATGAGAGGTGACAGGTGATTGGCTCTAGTCCCTTAGAGTACCAGGAGATGGAAAAAAAGACAAATTTCTGTTCTGTTCTGTTGTCTTTGGTAGCTATCTCTCTTTGATAAGTCAATTGTTTGCTGACAAAGCACTTTCAGAACTCTTGTGGCCTTGTGGCAATTAATTTACCTTGGTTAAACTTCTAGATAAAATTATTAAATCGGTGTCAATGTTATTTGTGTTGATCATTTCCCATTTTAAATCCCCAGTTACTTGTCTAACTCATTCAAGATTCAGTTATCTAAAATGAAGGCCATTGTTGTTCTTTCTTTATATTAAATCAGATTTTAAACCTGACAATTCAGATTTCACACAAGCCATTCACTCAGGGATTACCCCCACCTTAATTACATCTCCTGTCTATTAAAATTTTTAAAAAAGAAAAGGAAAGGAAGGTTCCAGGGGCACTGAATGGATTCCCTATAGAAAACGTGGTCATCAGGCATGATGACAAGCACCTTTAACCCTTAATATTGGGGAGGAGAAAGCTGATCATCTCTTGAGCTCAGGAGTTCTAAGCTGCATTAAGACAACTGACCAGGTAGCTGCACTAAATCTAGTTCCAAGAGGGTCAGTACCCTGGAGCAGGGGAAAACTGAGGTACCTAAAGAGGGATAAGATGTCCCAAACTGGAAAATATCCAAGCCTCCAAGCCAATCATTAATGGGATCAAGCCCCATGAGTAACTTCTGTCCTTCTTTCTAGTCTGGGCAAGAAAGGGAAACAATCTCAGGAAAAGGAGGGGGAAAAACAGGAAAAAAACAAAATAAAACTTGGGGGAGGATACAAACAAGAGCTGCCTGGGGTGAGTAGGCATGGACCAGTGACAATCTACATCGCTGGAGGCAATCTAACCCATATTTGGAAAAATCTAAATTGATGAGATCAGGATATCACTTGAGCACTTCAGAAAGAAAAAGGATGTTTATTTCACTGGTATAGGTAACTCCATAATAAAGAAAATCTTTTTACAAATGCAGGTTGGCATCTTCTCTAAAATTTAACGTCCTGGAGAGTTGCCTAGGGTATTGAGATATTAAATAGTTTGCCCAGAGTAACGGATAGTATGTGTCAGAGACAGGACTTAAATCTACCTCTTCCTGACCCCAAAATCCCCTCTCTATCTGCTATACTGTACTGTCTCTATTTAAATAATAACTCAGATATGTAGAATTATTTTTTTAAGATTTAAAAAGCACTTTCCTTAATATAAATTAACAGGGTTGAACATAACAAACACTGGAGCCAGAGAGACCTGGGTTCAAGGTCCACCTTTGGCTTACAAGCGAATAGGAGCTTACAAGTGAATACACAAAAGGAAGCTGAAAAAGGACAGGGAAAGTGTCAGAGGGTACCCAGCACAGGGGCAGAGGGTTGATGGTAAAGTCAAAACCAAACAGAGCAACTGGTGCCAAAGGAAGAGATGGCTGGGATTTTGAGCCTTCTATGGGGGGAAGATTTTTATTTGTTTATTTCAGCCTTTAATCAGAGAATCTGTAGAAGTTCAAAAGATAGACAACAGAACTATCCAGAGGGAACAGCCCATCAAAGAAAATAATGCAGAAAAGCACAGGCCATGTACAGGAAGGCTAAGTAGTAATCCAGTGAGAAAACTGGTCATATCAGTCAACAATCTTCAAGTGTTTATTAAGCACCTACTGTCTGCCAAGTACTTTGTGGGATGTTGAGAACCCAAGCATAAAGAATGCAACCATTTCTATACACAGGAGCTTACCATCTAATGAAGGAGATAAATACAGATAAAAATATACAAGGCACAAATATAAAGTAAATAAAATATGCAAAGTAATTCAATACAAGAGAGCGAGGGCAATAATAGTTGGGAGGATTAGGAAAGGTTTCATACAAAAGAGATGGTACCTGAGCTCCATTTTAAAATAACAGGTAACATCAGTGAAATGGTATTAGGCAATATCCTGGCCAGGGTGGCAATAGAAACTCCCTTTTAGAAGAATTAGTCCCCCAATAAGATCTTTGAGTAGGTGGTATAGTGAATAGAGAGAGGGTTAAACCTAGAATTCAGAAAGACCTAAGTTGAAATCCTTCTTAGTTGCTTTACCCTGGTCTAGTTATTTGACTTCTCTCAGACCACTTACATCATCCGTAAAATGGGAGCAATCATAGCACCCAGCTCACAGATTTGATTCACAAATCAAGCAAGATAATATGTGTAAAGAGTTTTGCAAAAACTTGCCGTTTGATTCAGATGTAAATGCTAACTGTTGTGATGATGGTGGTGAAGATGATGAATACCATGACACAACCCTAATGAAAGTTTAGCAAATAGGTTTTTCAAAACATCTAAATGGATTTAAAGTTTTCTATTCTCAATGTTTTTACTTCGCCTTCAGAAGTTATAGAATTATTCAAGTGTCTTAAATATCTTCTATTAAAGCACTTTTCCATTTCTCCTACTTATATATTTGTGAGTATCAGCCACTCTGCAAGGGTGTCTGAACCACCAGGAAACTAAGGAGGGAGGATGAAGAGGGGACTTCCCCAGGTCCATGCAAGGTATCCATGTCATCCAAGGTGTGGCATGAACACCGGAGGAAGAAAAAGTCCCAAAACATCTTGGGAGCAGTTGGATGTTTCTTGCCCTTTGGCAGATCTCTCAGCTTCCACATTGGCACCCTGATAACCATTTAGTCATCAGCCCCTCAAGCCGGCCTAGTATTACTTTTCCTTTTCTAGCACCAATTGGATCCCACCGGTGACCTTGTGTTTGTTTTGTACGTGTTTTGTAGATACTTGTATGTATCCTGTCGTTTCCCTGTTAGAATGTAAGCCCCTAAAGTGCAGGGACTGCTTAATTGTTTTCTCCATGTATATATGTATGTATGTTTATACACATACAAACAGAACAATATATAAAAATATATACTATATAGTGTGTATCATATGTAATGCATATATTAGTATATAAATGTAACACACATCTAGATAGATAGATAGATAGATAGATAGATAGATAGATAGATAGATAGATAGACAGACAGACAGACAGACAGACAGACAGACAGACAGATAGATAGATAGATAGATAGATAGATAGATAGATAGATAGATAGATAGTTGTGTGTATGTGTATCAGTGTCCAAATGCAACATAAGACAAAGGCTTGATTAATTAGTTGATTGATTACTTACAAACTTCTTTTCTCCTCCATGATGGTGACTTCCTTTCACACCCTAGTTATGCTAACTCTGCCTCAAATGATATGATTCCCAAGAGATAAAAAAGATAGGCTATGGATCCCAAATGTTAATATTTGATATTTTTCACATGTGATTTTACATAGAAAGTTTTCAGGGGGCCTCGCTCCCAGTCAGTCAGTAAATATTTACTAAGTACTTACTCTATTGTGCTCAACCCTGATCTCTTTGATATCCCATTATACATGGGGAACAGAACATAGTGTTAACAGCAGACTCTAACACCCTAACAGAAGGAGAGTAACAGCTGGAAGATAATGTCTACCCAAAAGGTGCCATCAGAGTTAATTCACAATTTCTTCATAATACTCATCTTTATTCTGGGAATTTTTGAGTCACTCTCTAATACTAGATATAGGACTTGGGGCTATGAAAAGCAGAGACAGTCTATATGTTCTCCTTTATAGTGCCATGTTTTTAAAAACTCAGAACCATAGCCTAGTAAAAAGATGGAAGCCTTTCTATGGCCAGGCTCTTATCTTTGACCTGATACTTCAATGTAATAAAATTTTAATGACCAATGCACAGGGGATGAGGAAGCAAGCTAGAAAATGTCACCAGACAGGCTCATGGGGGCTTAAGATATGCTTGAGCTTACAGGCAAGATCAAGTCAGGCTCCATTGCTTAATCCTGAAACTCCAGATGAACCCTTGAGGAATGCAGAGAAAGAGCTGCATCATTCTTCCCTCCCAACATTCCAATCTTACAGCTCATGCCTGCAAAGCTCCAGAGTATCCATGACCTAGAGCAATGCACTGATGTAGAAATTATTACTGTACTTATTCCTTGTGAAACTTAGTTTAGTGTGTCTGGTAGATTTTGTAAAAGATATAAGTAGCAATTATGGGAGTAGGGAGCAGGGAGCCTGAGGAATTTGTTCTAAATTCCTCTAATGATTCCTCTAAGTTCTAGTTCCAAATGACAATGCCCTTATGGCCCCACCCTAATTAAAGCCCCTTTTTGTTTCTGTGGTCCATTCATTTCTCAAATTATTAAAGCACTTAACATGTTCAAGTTACGTTGTTATGCTCTAAGGATCCAATAACCAAGAAAGGACATAATCCTAACTCTCAAAGAATTTATAAAGGAGTTGAAAGATAGATAAGTACAAAGATATTAGAACATATCATGGTATCTTGGTAAA